>NC_053025.1:416014610-416099417 GCF_003073215.2 Triticum urartu
GAGGAAGAAGTATATGTCGCTCAACCCCAAGGTTTTGAAGATCCAAAGCATCCTGACAAAGTCTTCAGACTCAATAAGGCCCTCTATTGCCTCAAGCAGGCCCCACGGGCGTGGTATGACACTTTGAAGGAATTCCTTATGAAGAAAGGCTTCAAACCCGATTCACTCGACCCTACTCTTTTCACTAAATCTTATGATGGTGAATTGTTTGTGTGCCAAATATATGTTGATGATATTATCTTTGGCTGTACTGACCAACGTTATAGTGATGAATTTTCCTATATGATGAGTGAAGAATATCAAATGTCTATGATGGGAGAATTGAAATTCTTCTTAGGTCTTCAAATTCGTCAACAACGCAATGGCATATTCATATCTCAGGAGAAATACCTCAAGGATGTACTGAGGAAATTCGGCATGCAAGATTGCAAAGGCGTCAAAATTCCTATGCCCACAAATGGTCATCTATGCACTGATGAAAATGGTATCGACCTCGATCATAAGGTATACCGCTCCATGATTGGTTTTTTATTGTACTTATGTGCATCTAGGCCAGATATTATGCTTAGTGTTTGCATGTGTGCCCAATTTCAAGCTACACCGAAGGAATCACACCATAAGGCTGTGAAGCATATTCTTCGATATCTAGCTCACACACCAACACTTGGATTATGGTACCCCAAGGGCTCGGCTTTTGATCTCATTGGATATTCTGACTCTCACTATGCTGGTTATCGTGTGGACCGCAAGTAAACATCTGGTACATGTCATTTCCTCAGATGATCTTTGGTCTGTTGGTCCATGAAGAAACAGAACTGCATATCATTATCTACTGCTGAAGCTGAGTACATTGCTGCTAGTTCTTGTTGTGCTCAATTGCTATGGATGAAGCAAACTCTCAAGGACTACGGCGTCAACATGAAGAATGTGCCTCTCTTCTGTGACAATGAGAGTGCTATCAAGATTGCTCACAACCCAGTTCAGCACTCGAAGACAAAGCACATTCAGATTCGTCATCATTTTCTTCGTGATCATGTGTTGAAGGGCGACATTTCTATTGGGCATGTGAAGACTGAAGAATAGCTAGACGATATCTTCACTAAGCCCTTGGATGAGAAGAGATTTAGCAAGTTGCGGTGTGAGCTAAATATCTTAGAATATTTGAATGTTCTTTGAAAAGGACACTCATCCTAACACTTATGCAAAATTGGTGACTTAGATGTGCAACACATGAAGAAACGTTTTTCTTCAATCAATGAATAATAACACTCTAAGTGTGAAGAAGTTAACGAATAATTTGATTCTCAGAACCCTACGACAATTGTACGCGGTATCTGAAATCATCATTCTTATACGGTGGGTCACGCCACCACCAAAAGTTGAAAATCCTCAATTTGAGTTTTTTTGTTTTGAAATTCCTCAGTTGTTCAAATTCTTCAACTTTGCTTAGTCTTCTCTGTTTCCGTCATTTTTCTTCATTGGCTATATATATATGAATGTGATCGGACCCGCCCCCCTCTATGCTATACTCAACCCAATCTGTTCACAAATTCTTCATGTGCGTTCTATTTGAAACTCGTTCAAAATCTTCACTGTGTCCTTGTCAGCTGAAGAAATTGCAAACGGAACTTTAAAACCTATCTTATCTAAATTTTCGGCTTTGCCGCTCAAACCTTTCCGCATCCCACGATATACTTATCTATTCACCCACGATCGCACATGATCTCCACTTCTCAGTACATGGGTGACACATGTCAAGCGAATGAGAAGGGTCAGGGGTACATTCGTCCAAATTCTTCAGGCGAACAGTTTTTCACCGTGGCTATAAATACCCCCCTTTCCCTTCCTCACTTCCTTTACTCTGCTCGACCTCTCTCCAGCTCGAGCTTCTCAAACCCTAGCGCCGCCACTACATCATCGTCGCTGGTGAGGAAAAGCTTCACTACCTCGACCTCATCGCCGTCGTACTCGCTCCGGCCGCGGAAATCTTCACTCTGCCGCCGCCGTAGCTGTCTTCGTCCGCCAAGTTAGGGTATGGAAGATCTGCACTGACGAACTTCACATCTCCACATTCCAGTTCGTCGTGTTCTTCGTCCAGGGTAATTAAAAGTTACTTTTACTGCCCTCTTTGATTCAAATGATTTCTACAAAATCCTCAAAGGTGTTTTTCTTCATGTCTTCACACACTAAAACACCTCACATGTCATCTGTTCTTGATTCATTTCTCTAAGCTATGTTTTTCTTCAAGATTCCTCGAATGTGTGGATTTTCGATCTATACATCTCTGGAACCTAAGACAAAGAACGCTTAGTGAAATTCTTCAAGACTCATCTGGTCAAATTCCTCAAACTTGTTCTTTATAAAAACCTTCTGAGAACGCATATGACCTCTCCAAATTCCTCGCAAGTATACTCTGTTCACAGGTACTCATGTCAGCTGTAGAATCACTAGGTTCTCATCAACTTAACTCATTTGCAGCGTTCCTCAAAGAAAAGTTGCATACCTATTCAAAGAATTCAATTGTTCAAATTCCTTAACTGAAGAAAATGGCTGATGGTAAGAAGCCACAGAAAGGAGGAAAGAGGCCTGAGGTCAACACTGCCTTTGAAATACCTAAGGACATCTATGCTGGGTACTGCACACCCCCTGAGGAAGATAAAAATCAGTGCAAGGTGCGCATTCAAAAGATTGAGAGGAGATGTGCAAGAGAGTGGAGGGAGTACAGATATGTCACTCCCAAATATATGAAGAAATTTGCACTAAATCCTCCATGCCCAAGACCTCCGCTGGCACATGGTCAAATAGCTGATCCCACTAGCCTCAAGCATGGTGAGGATTATCCTGATGAATGGGCCAAGCGCCAGGCCAAGTTGGCCAAACAAGCAAAAGATGCAGTGAGGAAATTCAACGAAGACTCTTCTGCCGCTGCTGCTGTTGAGGCCTCTGTAAAGCCGAAGAAGGCCATGCAAAGAAGCCTGCTCACAAGCCCAGTGCTTCACCAGCAATGCCCTCACAGCCGAGTTCCTCGACTATGCCCTCACGACCAGATTCCTCAAAGCCCTCACGGCCAATTCCTCATGCTGCTCCTAAGTCCTCAGCTCCTCCGCCAAAGTCCTCAGCTGCTCCAACCAAATCCTCAGCACCTGTGCATCTCGCCATGTGCCAAAGGACCACAGGCATATCTATTGCCTCAGGAGCCTCTGCAAGTTCCTTAGCTGCTCCAAGTTCCTCAGCTGCTCCCACTCTTCTGAAGAAGAAGACCACTACTGGACGAGGTCCTCGACCAAGTCCTCATAAGAAACAAGTTGCTTCCCAAGTGCCCTCTAATGATGATGAAGCTAATGATGAAGAACTTGTTGAAATCATCAGGGACAGGCAACTCAGGGCCGCTAGAGCCAAATGCAGTAATGTGCCATTAATGCAGGATCCGAAGTTAATCCTAGACTTCATTGACTTGTGGCACAATGACCCCAACACACCTCTTCCTGAGCTGAACCTCACTTCTGGTCAAAGTCATGTACTGACTCATTTCATTGATGAAGAAAAATGGAAATTTGAACAGGGAAGGAGGGTGAAGAAAGCGCAGTACAAGAAAGAGTGCTTTCTGAAGCAAAATGTTCTGAAGCTTTCACCTGAAGAACTTGTTGCTCTTCAATCTGAAATCAAGAAACTGAGTGATGAATTTGATCGCTACTATGCTGACTAGCTAGGAGCCAAAGTCAGATTTGTAAAGATAACTGAATAGTTCACTTCCAATGTTGCAGCCCCAATGCAACAGGAAATTCCTCAGGCTGAAGCATCTGCTCAGCCGACTGAAGAAAATGCCAGCACCGCTGATGACAATTAGGTTGCTGAAGAAAATGTGAGTTTCAGGGCTGATGACTGCATTCCAGCCGCTGATGAAATTGCCAGGGCATCCACTAGTGGTGCGCTTGAAGAAAATGAGGAAGTCAGGGTAACTGCATCAGTTGTACCTGAAGAAATTCAACTCAATTCCTCTGCTCCTGCACCTTCACCAACTCCGATCCTTCCATCTGCATCAGATGTGAAGAAGACCAAGGCTGCAAAGCATGCAGCGGTGAACAAAAGGAAGGCATCAACTGCATCAGATTCTTCAGCTCAGAAGAAGATGAAGCCATTGACTAGCTCATTTGCAAACCCCATTGATGTTGTTCCTATCTCAACCATGCCATCAAAGGACCTTGTTCCTTTTGATGAAGAATATGTGATTCCAAGTGAATCTGATGAAGAGAATCCCTCTGCTGCTTCATCGGAGCAGATGGATGAAGAAATTGAAGTGGATACAATCCCTTCAACACCAGTTGTCTCCTCGCCTATGCCTCAGTTTACTGCTGAAGAGGCTGGCATTGAAGAAATGGGAGATGAAGATGTGGACATTGGTTGTACCACACCCGTGCTAAGTGATGAATTTTGGGAAGTCAGCACCCCAACTCTCCACTCTTCACACCATTGCAACAAATTCCTCAGTCCCAGTAACTGCTGTACAAATGGGATCTGATGAACCACATGCCACACCGTCTCTCCATGAAGAAATTCCAGCCACTAGTGCTGAAGATCATGTAGATGAAGAATTGAAGTCCCAGGCTGCCACTGAAGCAGCACCTGAAATTCCTCAGCCTGTGGAACCTGAGATCGAGATTCCAGAGGTTGTGATGCAATTGACAGACACTCGTCACCCCAAGCCAAAGGATCCATTCTCAAAGAAACAGAAATTCAAGGCTGATGATTTCTTCGGCGAGCACGTGTTCTTCACTAACTACAATCCTTATGACTCTGCTCGTCTAAGGAGGAAGCATTTCTGGACTGCAAGCCAGACCAACTTCTATTCTTCACTGCTTTTCAACAAAGACAAAATCTTCTACCATGAGCATATTCCTCACATGGACATGGAATCATTACCTTGCTTATCTCCTGTGCTCAATGTTCTTCATGATGCAGGCCTCCTCAACTTTTGCTCTGACATTGTTGATTGGAATGAAGAGCTTATTCTTCAGTTCTACTCTACATTGCACATCATAGGTGATCCTGAAGATATCAACACCTGGGTCTTGGACTGGATGACCGAAAATACTCACTATAAGGCACCGGCCTATGAATTGCTTCACACCCTGCCCATCAGTCCACCCAGTAAAGGAGCTCGCTGCCTGTATCATGAACCAGAACTCACAGCCCATTACATGCAAGTGTTAATGAAGCCTTTGAAGCCCGGTCAAGCCCCAAGGACCAAATTCCTCGTGAAGGATTTACTCTATGTGCCCAAAACCGTCTATCGCATTATGACGAGGACAATGAGTCCCACCAAAGGCCATGACTCATCTGATGAGGAAATAGTTAGCACTATGAAGAATCTGCTATTCAACATCATTCATAGCATTCCTATCAACTATCACGATTTCTTCACGAGGACTCTGGCAAATGCTGCACTTTCTTTGTTTGAGCTGAAACCTTATGCTCCTTGGATTATGATATTCCTCAGGACAAGGTCTTCACTCAACTACAAGGCTGATTTTCAGAATCACCTTAGCTATCTGCCCCCGATTGAAGTCCTCAAGCAGGCTTTTACTTCAACTGATGAAACGGGCAAGGCTCCTGCAGTCATTGATGAAGGCATTTGTCCATTGGATGGTCAGTTTCGCAAAGCTGCATCTTATTCCACCAATGATGACTCTGCCACACATGACTCTCCTGCCAATGCACCCAAGTCTACTCCTCAAGCCACTGCTCCTCGTGTGATGACTGACCGTGAGCTTCTGCTTAGTCTTCACCAGAAGGTGGATCGAAACCATAAATGGGTTAAGCGTCAGTTTGGTTAATTTCTTCACAACATGACTGCTACACACAATGCAGTGAAGAAAAACCATTACTACCTCCATGAAGTCTTGGTTGCACCTGGGCCATTCTATCACATCTGTATGGTGAAGAAGATCTCAAGAAAATGAGTCTCAAGGAAAATTTTGACTGGTCTGCACCTCCACCGAAGAAATTCAAGAATGTCAAGGTTCCTTCTTTGGTGTCCAGCTCATATTCTTCATCACGCGATACCGACGAGTACGAAGACTTGGACGACACTGCGGCAGGCCCTTCAACGACAAACGACCCCAACAACGCTGGCGCTCCTTCATCAACTTGATATTCTTCAGGGGCGTTAGTCCTCATTTTCGATCCTTTTGGTCATTCGATGACAAAGGGGGAGAATTTTGAGTTAGTCTTCAAGCGGGTCTGTCTATATGGGCATTTTTTTGCTAAGTTACAACTCTCGTTCTTCTGAAACTTTATTGGATCGAGTTCTAAACTTAAACCCGATGGTGCTATGATACGTTGATGTATTTTTCTGCATCCTTATTCCTCATATATGTTAGTGCACGCATGCTGAATTACATTAGTCACCATATTTCATCATGCATTTCAAATTCCTCATTATGATATGTCAAATGCATGTATGAATTACATGATATAGGGGGAGATCTCCATGATTCTACTCTTCAAGTGTGCATTGCTTCAAAAGCAAATTCCTCATCATGCACATCTTCAGGGGGAGTTCTTCTATATCTTGCAATCAAATTCCTCAATATCAGTATTTACACTTCATATGTTTATCCCCGTTGAAAACTTAACCTATATTGTCATCAATCACCAAAAAGGGGGAGATTGTAAGTGCATCTAGTGCCCCTTAGTGATTTTGGTGTATTGAAGACTTATAGGTTAAGGGACTAATGTGTTCTTGAGTGTACACAGGACTATAAGTCTATGAGGACTTTGATATTTACAGAGAAAGTCGACCCTAAAAATGAAGTTCTTCGACTGGAGACTTTGGATTTCTGAAGACTTTGAAAGTGAAGAAATTGGTGCAATCCTGAAGACTTGGTATTCATTCGAGGAACATGAAGCATGAAGACTTTTGTTTTTGTAGTTTCATTTTCTCTTTCTTGAGTCATAGGAAACACCGTACTGTTAAAGGGGGTCGAGGAAATACTAAGGAAAAATTTCCATGTGATGCTCAACTCAAAATCCTACACCTACCAATCCCTTCGAGCGAAGCCATTGGAAATCTCATACGGTTCATTCATATTCTTCAGTGACAGAGACGAAGTTCTTCTGGTCTCTGAGGAATTTGTTCTAACTGAGGAGTTAGGAATTCGCCAGTGCAGATTGCCTACACAGTGAGGAACATGATAGCCCTGAGGAATTTGATACTCAAATTACCAACCATTGTCGTGCCTTGTGCCAGCTGTCCCAAAATACCTACCCACCTAACGGTCATATCATTGAAGGACATTTATGTCTTATCATGTTGGGCTGCTCCCTAGGCTATAAATAGACACCCCCTACAACTGCTAGTTGGTTGGCTGCTCCGAGAGAAACTGACACTTGTCATTTGAGAGCATCCCATCCTCCGAGGACTTTGAGCGAAAATCATCAAGTGAGGAAAACCCAAACCCAAACACCTACAAACCCCAAGTGATTGAGCATCACTGAAGAGATTGATCCTGCATGGATCCGATGCTTGTTACCTTTGAAGACTATGCTTCTTCCAGACGGTTAGGCGTCAAGGTCTAGAGCATCCAACAGGAATTGTGGATCGCCGAGTGACCAAGTTTGTGAAGGTTCAGAAGTCACCTGAAGACTTACCATGAGTGATTGGGCGAGGTCTGTGTGACCTTAGCTCAAGGAGAATACGGTGAGGACTGTGTGTCCGGGACTATGTGTCCTCATGTTTAAATAGCTAGCCGCTCCAACCAGACGTACAACTGAGACAACATTTGGAACTGGTCTACCAAATCATTGTCTTCACCAAGCTCACTGGTTCTATTTCCTCAACTCTTTCGTTTCCTCATAACTGTGTTGAGTGCTTGTTCGTATCTGTGTTTGAAGACTTTGACTGAAGACTTTCTCAATTTCCTCAGTTCAATTTCTGCACTCTGTTTGTCTTCATCATGTGTTATCCTGTTTTTACGCTTTCTGTACTCTATGCTTGTCTTCATTTCATCATGATGACTATGCTTGTGCTCTGTTATGTTTACTTTTGAGTACTTATTCCGCTGCTAGTAGTTCTTCGCCAAGGAATTTCCTCACCTGCAAATTCCTCAGTGAAGAATTCATAAAAATCACCTATTCACCCCCCTTCTAATCGATATAACGCACTTTCAGTTTTGAAAACCATTTTTTCTTCATACAAAAACATGAATCGTATTTTCGATCGCATTTATAAACTGTTTATCGGAATGAGGCAAATAATATGGTGTTGCAAAGCTGCTGCAAAACCGCTCCTCCCACATCTTGATAGTTTTCTCTAATTCTCTATGGTTAAAAAGTAATTTGGAAAATCATAAAATTTCGCAAACCAAACAGCCGAGTTTGTACTTTTGATGTCATTTCTAAATGGCTAATCCAATTGAGGCAAATGATATAGCGTTGGAAAGCTTATGAAAAAGCGCTACTTTTTCATTTTGAAAGTTTTATCTAATTTTGAACGGTTTAAGAGTAATTTAGAAAACAGTACAAGTTCCACTGAGTTCGTATTTTTGAGTTAATTTTTTAACTGTACGCCTGAATGCTGCAAATGATATGGCGTTGGAAAGCTTGAACACATGTGAAACTTTTTGGTATATATTGTTTCTCTCAATTATTTAAGGTTTTAAGTCAATTTTGAAAATGGCTAAAAAGGTATTTTCGCCATAATTTCTACAAATTTTGTCGGAATGGTGCAAATAATATATTGTTGAAAAGCTACGGAAAATGTGAAACTTTTTCTTGTTGATGGGTTTCTATGATTCCTAGCCATTTTTAAGTAATTTTGAAAACAGCGATATTATTCTTTCTGCCTTTATCGTGAAACAGATTCTTCGAAAATGCACCGTGTGAAGAACTTCAACTTCTTGGCATGTCTACTTAAACTTCACTCTATTTTTTACGTGCTTTTTTTTGCTTGTAGTTCCTCATCCACTCACCGGAATTGAGCAAGTGATATACCGATGGAAACCTGCTGTAAACACGCAACTTTCCCGTGTTGATCATTTTTTCATACTCGTGGCGGTTTTAAAAAAATTCATCTGAAATTCATTCAGTGTAGTAGTTGAACTTCTTGTTGTTTTGATGTTGAACTTCTGTGACGTATTTTCAATTGTAATTTTCTCATCCATTCGTCATTGTTACACAAATGATATTTTCCTTTTGTACAAACCTCTCTCACAATATTTTTTTAAAATTTCTCCGACCGAGAACTTGAACTTATAACAACAAAAAATTTGGACCTTGCTTTTTTATTCATTTTTCTCATATAAAACACACACCATGTAGTACATGAACTTTTTCCATTTTTATAATTTGAATTTTTGGTTTTCATTTTGAAATCAAATTTCTCCCAAATAATATAATGAACTTCTTCGTGAATTGAGAGAATTATTTTAAAATGCAAAAAACCAATTCTTTTTTTGTGTTTTTTAACATGGAAATGCATGGTGAACCTCTCTCGCAACAATTTTTTAACTTCCTCGAACAGAGCACTTGAACTTATTTCAACAAACCTTTTAAGCTTTTATTTTTCTATTACTTTTATTATCACCTGAAATGCATTCCTTGCAGTAGTTGAACTTCTCATTGTTTTCACCTTGAACTTCTGTCACGTATTTTTGTACAACATCTCTCACAAGAATTTTTGAACTTTCTCGGGGGCCGAGCACTTGAACTTCTAGCAACAAAACTTTAGGATTTGCATTTTCATTCTTTTGTTTAATACAAATGCACACTGTGTAGTACGTTAACTTCTGGCAGTTATCAATCTGAACTTCTGAGATCATGCGTTCTGCCATCATCGAAAAAACCAAGTCTCTGAAAATGCACTTCGTGAAGAGGTTGAACTTCTGGAGCTTTTGTTTTTGAACTTCACTCTGTTTTTCGCGTGTTGTTTTTACTTGTAAGTCCCCAACCACTTACCGGAATTGAGCAAATGATAAACCAATGGAAAGCTGTTGAAGGCACACAACTTCTTTGAATATGGTTAAACTTTTTTTCGAACAACATACATCAATTTGTGTTTAACCGTTTATTCTTTTGGAACAAGAATATGATATGCCCTTGGAAATTTGTTGAGTAGAAAGAACATTTTTCATGCAAAGCATTCTTGTTTCGAAATTGTAATGGATTGATAGGATTATTTTGAAGACACCAAAACAACATTTTTGTGTGTGTTTCTCAATTAAATACACGGTGAACCTCTCTCACAAGAATTTTTCAACTTCACCGGGCAGGTCAGTTGAACTTCCAGCAACAAAATAGTTAGACTTTGCCTTTTCATTCTTATTTTTATCATACGAAAATGCAGACCATGCAGTACGTGAACTTCCGACAATTATCAATTTGAACTTCTCTCTGTTTCGCTTAGTAATGGAATAAATCCGAGTTTTTTTATAGACATCGAACCTCTCTTACTGTTTTATTAGAACTTCTTTATGTCTTTTTAGAAATGTGAAAATTAGAGTTTTTTTTAGAAACATCAAACTTCTTCATTATTTCAAAATTGAACTTATTGGTTTTATTCTTTAGTAACCGGAAAAAT
The DNA here is from genome assembly GCF_003073215.2 of Triticum urartu. Taxonomy (NCBI): domain Eukaryota; kingdom Viridiplantae; phylum Streptophyta; class Magnoliopsida; order Poales; family Poaceae; genus Triticum; species Triticum urartu. The sequence continues at coordinate 416,025,187 of NC_053025.1, forward strand.
CTTATTTTTAAATAAATATCAAACTGCACCACTTTTAAAAATTGAATTTCCTGGTTTTGTTCTCCATTAATGAGGGAACCTGAGTTTTATTATATACATTGACTACCCAGTTTGTTTAAATTGAACTTCTTGCTTTATTCTTTAGTAACGGGAGAAATCTGAGTTTTGTAAAAAACATCAAACCACTCTACTATTATAAATTGAACTTCTTGGGTTTATTGTTTTAGTAATGAGGAAAATCTGAGTTTTTTATATACATTGAACATTGTCCATTATTTTATTTTGAACTTCTTGGTTTTATTCTTTTAATAATGAGAAAAGTCCAAGGTTTAAATTACATCAAACAATTCTATTATTTAAAATTGAACTTCCTAGTTTTTATTTTTGCTAGGAGTATTTTAATGAACATCCAATTGTTATGGCATTCAAAACCAGAATGTTTTTTAGAAACAAATATTTTTTGCTTTTTTAATAAATAATTCATCTAGCTTCTGTTTATATGTGGTTTTATGTTTTTAATTAGTGTTTGTGCCAAGTAGAATCTTTGGGAAGACTTGGGGAAAGTCTTTGCGATCTTGCTGTAAAAAACAGAAACTTTAGCGCTCACGAGATTTGCTGCCATTTGTTACTGGAGAGTGAGATTAGGTTGATTAGTTTTTCAGATGATTAATATAAAAATTCCTCACGTCCACCAATTTAGTTCAGAATTTTTGGGGTTACAGAAGTATTTGAAACCTATAGATTACTACAGACTGTTATGTTTTTGACAGATTCTGTTTTTTGTGTGTTGTTTGCTTATTTTGATGAATCTATGGCTAGTATCGGGGGGTATGAACCATAGAGAAGTTGGAATACAGTAGGTTTAAAACCAATATAAATAAAGAATGAGTTCATTACAGTACCTTGAAGTGGTGGTTTGTTTTCTTATACTAACGGAGCTCATGAGATTTTCTGTTGAGTTTTGTGTTGTGAAGTTTTCAAGTTTTGGGTAAAGATTTGATGGATTTTGGAATAAAGAGTGGCAAGAGCCTAAGCTTGGGGACGCCCAAGGTAACCCAAGGTAAAATTCAAGTACAACCAAAAGCCTAAGATTGGGGATGCCCCGGAAGGCATCCCCTCCTTCGTCTTTGTCTATCGGTAACTTTACTTGAGGCTATATTTTTATTCACCACATGATATGTGTTTTGCTTGGAGCGTGTTGTATGATTTGAGTCTTTGCTTTTTAGTTTACCACAATCATCCTTGCTGTACACACCTTTTGGAGAGACACACATGAATCAGAATTTATTAGAACACTCTATGTGCTTCACTTATATCTTTTGAGCTAGATAATTTTGCTCTAGTGCTTCACTTATATCTTTAAGAGCACGGTGGTGGTTTTATTTTATAGAAATTATTTATCTCTCATGCTTCACTTATATCTTTTTGAGAGTCCTTTATAACAGCATGGTAATTTGCTTTGGCTATAAAATTAGTCCTAATATGATAGGCATCCAAGATGGGTATAATAAAAACTATCATAAAAAGTGCATTGAATACTATGAGAAGTTTGATACTTGATAATTGTTTTGAGATATGAAGATGGTGATATTAGAGTCATGCTAGTTGAGTAGTTGTGAATTTTAGAAATACTTGTTCTAAAGTTTGTGATTCCCATAGCATGCACGTATGGTGAACCTTTATGTGATGAAGTCGGAGCATGATTTATTTATTGATTGTCTTCCTTATGAGTGGCGGTCGGGGACGACCGATGGTCTTTTCCTACCAATCTATCCCCCTAGGAGCATGCACTTAGTACTTTGTTTCGATAACTAATAGATTTTTGCAATAAGTATGTGAGTTCTTATGACTAATGTTGAGTCCATGGATTATACGCACTCTCGCCCTTCCACCATTGCTAGCCTCTCTAGTACCGCGCAACTTTCGCCGGTACCATACACCCACCATATACCTTCCTCAAAACAGCCACCATACCTACCTATTATGGCATTTCCATAGCCATTCCGAGATATATTGCCATGCAACTTACCACCGTTTTGTTTGTTATGACACGCTTCATCATTGTCATATTGCTTTGCATGATCATGTAGTTGACATCGTATTTGTGGCAAAGGCACCTTTATAATTCTTTCATACATGTCACTCTTGATTTATTGCATATCCCGGTACACCTCCGGAGGCATTCACATAGAGTCATATGTTGTTCTAGTATCGAGTTGTAATTTTTGAGTTGTAAGTAAATAAAATTGTGATGATCATCATTATTAGAGCATTGTCCCATGTGAGGAAAGGATGATGGAGACTATGATTCCCCCACAAGTCGGGATGAGACTCCGGATGAATTCTAAAAAAAGAGAAAGAAAAAAAGAGAGAAGGGACAATGTTACTATCCTTTTACCACACTTGTGCTTCAAATTAGCACCATGATCTTCATGATAGAGAGTCTCCTATGTTGTCACTTACATATACTAGTGGGAATCTTACATTATAGAACTTGGATTTTATATTCCAATGATGGGCTTCCTCAAAATGCCCTAGGTCTTCATGAGCAAGCAAGTTGGATGCACACCCACTTAGTTCTTTTGTTGAGCTTTCATACACTTATAGCTCTAGTGCATCCGTTGCCTGGCAATCCCTACTCACTCACATTGATATCTATTGATGTGCATCTCCATAGCCCATTGATACGCCTAGTTGATGTGAGACTATCTTCACCTTTTTGTCTTCTCCACAACCACCATTCTATTCCACCTATAGTGCTATGTCCATGGCTCACACTCATGTATTGCGTGAAGATTGAAAAAGTTTGAGAACATCAAAAGTATGAAACAATTGCTTGGCTTGTCATCGGGGTTGTGCATGATTTAAATACTTTGTGTGGTGAAGATAGAGCATAGCCAGACTATATGATTTTGTAGGGATAACTTTCTTTGGCCATGTTATTTTGAGAAGACATGATTGCTTTGTTAGTATGCTTGAAGTATCATTATTTTTATGTCCATATTAAACTTTTGTCTTGAATCTTTCGGATATGAACATTCATGCCACAATAAACAAAATTACATTAAGAATTATGCTAGGTAGCATTGCACGGCAAACATTCTGTTTTTATCATTTACCTACTCGAGGACGAGCAGGAATTAAGCTTGGGAATGCTTGATACGTCTCCAACGTATCTATAATTTTTTATTGTTCCAAGCTATTATATTATCTGTTTTGGATGTTTAATGGGCTTTAATATACCTTTTTATATTATTTTTGGGACTAACCTATTAACCAAAGGCCTAGTGCAAATTGCTGTTTTTTTGCCTATTTCAGTGTTTCGCAGAAAAGGAATATCAAACGGAATCCAAACGGAATGAAACCTTCAGGAGAGTTATTTTTGGAACGAACGTGATCCAGGAGACTTGGAGTGGACGTCAAGAAAGAAGCGAGGAGGCCACGAGGCAGGAGGGCGCGCCTAGGGGGGTAGGCGCGCCCCCCACCCTCGTGGGCCCCTTGCAGCTCCACCGACGTACTTCTTCCTCCTATATATACCCATATACCCCGAAAACATCCAGGAGCACCACGAAAACCCTATTTCCACCGCCGCAACCTTCTGTACCCGTGAGATCCCATATTGAGGCCTTTTTCGACGCTCCGCCGGAGGGGGAATCAATCATGGAGGGCTTCTACATCAACACCATAGGATCTCCGATGATGTGTGAGTAGTTTACCACAGACATTCGGGTCCATAGTTATTAGCTAGATGGCTTCTTCTCTCTCTTTGGATCTCAATACAAAGTTCTCCTCGATTCTCTTGGAGATCTATTCGATGTAATTTGTTTGCGGTGTGTTTGTCGAGAACCGATGAATTGTGGGTTTATGATCAAGATTATCTATGAACAATATTTGATTCTTCTCTGAATTCTTTTATGCATGATTTAATATCTTTGCAAGTCTCTTTGAATTATCAGTTTGGTTTGGCCTACTAGATTGATCTTTCTTGCAATGGGAGAAGTGCTTAGCTTTGGGTTCAATCTTGCGGTGTCCTTTCCCAGTGATAGCAGGGGCAGCAAGGCATGTATTGTATTGTTGCCATCGAGGATAAAAAGATGTGGTTTATATCATATTGCTTGAGTTTATCCCTCTACATCATGTCATCTTACCTAATGCGTTACTCTGTTCTTACAAACTTAATACTCGAGATGCATGCTGGATAGCAGTCGATGTGTGGAGTAATAGTAGTAGATGCAGAATCGTTTCGGTCTACTTGTCGCGGACGTGATGCCTATATACATGATCATGCCTAGATGTTCTAATAACTATGCGCTTTTCTATCAATTGCTCGACAATAATTTGTTCACCCACCGTAGAATTTGCTATCTTGAGAGAAGCCACTAGTGAAACCTATGGCCCCCGGGTCTATCTTCCATCATATTATTTTCCTATCAACTTGCTATTTCTATTTTGCAATATTTATTTTCCAATCTATACAACAAAAATACCAAAAATATTTATCTTATTATCTCTATCAGATCTCACTTTCGTAAGTGACCTTGAAGAGATTGACAACCCCTTTATTGCATTGGTTGCTAGGTTCTTGTTTGTTTGTGCAGGTACTAGGCGACTTGCGTGTAGTCTCCTACTGGATTGACACCTTGGTTCTCAAAAACTGAGGGAAATACTTACGCTACTTTGCTTCATCACCCTTTCCACTTCAAGGGAAAACCAATGCATGCTCAAGAGGTAGCATGCTCCCACGACCCCATGGAAATTTTTTGGAAGTTCATCACAAGTTGTGATGCTCGCACCTTGGAAACCGGAGCATCTCACAAGAAGTATCATAGTTTCCAAAAGGAGACGCGGCAATTCAGACTCCAATCATCGGTGACTTCATCGTCCCGCCTAAAAAACAATTCCACCATAAGCAATCACCGATATACCTTAGATTTGATTTTCCGGCCCATTTCAGGTCTCGTCCGCTATATTTAAGACATTTGTTGCATTTATCGTGCATTTAGTGCATACAAAATGAAAACCCTACTACTACTACATGTGGGTGGTAGCAAAGAAGGTGTATAAATCATTTTTGCATCGCTTTGTGAGTTTTCATCAATTATCCGAAAAGCGGGGAGAATTTTCAAATATTTTGGCTACGAGGTGCGGCCATCGTCGTAGGCCTAGTTGGTATTTTAATTACAGGAAATTCAGATGCAGTCCGAAAATCATGAAAATCGGTCTGTGACTGTAGCGTGCTCTCATGACCCCATGAAAAAAATTGGTAAAGTTTGGCACAAGTTTTGATGATCGATCATTGGAAACCGGAGCATCTCACAAGAAGGATCATGGGTTCCAAAAGGAGACATGGCAATTCAAACTCCAGTGGCCGGTCACTTCATCGTTTGGCCTCATAAAAAAATTCCACAGTACGCAATCACCATTAATCCACAAATTTCGATTTTCTGGCGCATTTCAGGTATCGTTTGCTATATTTAAGCCATTTTTGAATCAAACATGCATTTTGTGCATATAAATCAAATCCCAACTGCAATTGCTTGTGCTGATGAAAGGGATGAGGACTGTCGTTCGATCAGGGAGCATCCAACAGTGCAGACATACGATCCGTGGGGTTGGGTGCTTGCCAATCAGATCGCATGCCTCACATCGCGTGCAGTAGGTGGGGGGGGGGCATCGGCCACGGTTTGGTAGGCACACGGCTTTCGTGAATGAACCGTGTGCTATTTGAAAATATTTACATCAACTAATAGCATATTTTCGTTTGAATGAAGACGTGAGTTCATCGTTTCGCCTCAAATTGTTTTCGCGGTATGCAATCACCATTGTACCTTAGGTTCAATTTTCTGGTACATTTCAGGTCTTGTTTGCTATAAATAGGGAAAATCCATCCTACCACCTGGGGTAGTTACCCCGCATGTCTCACATACTAATATATGGTATGATATATACTACTTTATCGTTGTAGGTGTGTTCATATATTATATATAACATATTCCCAAATGAGTTACATGAAAAAATTACAAGTTGGACCATAGTTTTATTATATATAGTTAGTCTATTCTGCTAATATTAGGAGAATAGTTATTCTGATAACACTTCCGCACTGCACACTCAATGCAAGGGCACTGTACTTTCTGTAGCAAGGGTACTGCAATACAGAGTATAGTGAACTTCATGTCAGAAAAAACTCCACACAGTGTTTTTTCGGTACCTTTTTTGCTATAGTTTTTTAACCGCTTATCGGAAAGAAGCGTGTGATATACGGTTGGAAAGCTATGCATTAGGCGCAACTTCGTCATGTTGAACACTTTTCAAAATTCCTCACGGTTTAAGAGCAATTTTGAAAATGGTGCGGCACACGATGAGTGGTAGCGAGTGTATGTTGTGGGAATTGCACGATGTATTGCTCATGTGCAAAGGCACATATATATGATGTACAAGAGGTGGGCCACGACCTCAACTATACAAGGAACTAGGAGGTGGGCCCAATACACAGATATGCACAACACATATACTCAACCCCCCCCCCCCACAGTCGAAGCGGCACCGCTGCTGACGCAAAGACTGGACCGGAACTCCTCAAATGACGTCGTAGGAAAGCCCTTGGTCATGATATCTGCAAATTGTTGGTAGGTTGGGACGTGTAGAACACGAATATGACCGAGGGCCACCTGTTCCTGAACAAAATGAATATCCAAATCAATATGCTTCATCCGACGATGATGTATCGGGTTGGCGGAGAGGTAGACTGCCAAAACGTTGTCGCAGTAGACCATCGTAGCACGATACACAGGACACGAGAGCTCCTGAAGAAGTTGGCGAAGCCACGAACACTCGGCGACGACATTGGTCACCGGATGATACTCAGCCTCAGCACTCGAGCGAGAGACCGTAGGCTGCCGCTTGGACGACCACGAGATGAGTGAGGGTCCAAGGAAGACACAATAGCCCGAGGTGGAGAGACGAGTGTCGGGGCAGCCTGCCCACTCTGCATCCGAGTAGGTGGTGAGGGCGGTGTCGGCGGAGGCAGAGAGCGTGACGCCAAGATCCATAGTGCCACAGACATAGCGGAGAATCCGCTTGACAGCTGCCCAGTGAACATCCCGAGGAGCATGCATGTGCAGACACACCTGCTGCACGGCATACTGGATCTCCGATCGAGTCAGAGTGAGGTACTAGAGAGCACCAACGATAGACCGGTAGAATGCAACATCCAAAGCTAGAGAACCATCCGTGGCAGAGAGCTTGGCCTTCGTATCAACAGGCGTAGCGGCGGGCTTGCAGTTAAGCATGCCAGCACGATCCAGGAGATCATGAGCGTATTTCCGCTGATGGAGAAAGAAGCCATCCAGACGGCGCACCACCTCAACACCGAGGAAGTAGTGCAAAGGACCCAAGTCCTTGATGACGAACTCAGCGCAAAGACGATCAGTGAGTTCACCGAGAAAGGCCAGCTGTGCATGCTGTCAGGATGATGTCGTCGACATAGAGCAGCAGGTAGACCGTGTCAGAGCCCTGGTGATAGGCAAAGAGTGATACGTCCGAGCGAGTGGAGCGGAACCCGAGCTGGTGTAGAAACGCAGCGATGCGCTAGTACCAAGCGCGCAGAGCCTGCTTGAGCCCGTATATGGACCGCGAAAGCAGGCACACCTGGTCGGGAAGTGCGGGATTGACGAACCCCATGGGCTGCTGGCAGAAGGCCTGCCCCTCGAGGTGACCATGAAGGAAGGCGTTGGAGACGTCCATCTGGTGCGCCGGCCAAGCATGGGAGACCGCAAGGTGGAGAACCATGCGAATCATGTCGGTCTTAACGACCGGAGCGAAGGTGTTGGTGAAGTCAATGCCAGTAGCTGCCGGAAGCCATGAATAACCCAGTGCGCTTTGTAGCGATCAAGCGTACCATCAGGACAGAGCTTGTGTTTGAAGACACACTTCCTAGTAATAACGTTGGTGTGCCAGGGACAGGGAACAAGCTACCACGTCCGGTTGTGCAGCAGGGCGTCAAACTCCTCTTGCATTGCAGCCATCCAGAGCGGGTCATGAAAAGCGGCTCGAACGGAGGACGACAACGGCGATGGTGCAGAGGTGGATGCCGTGTGGACGTAGTCATCGGAGGTGTAGCGTGAACTCGGGCGAAAAAAGCCCGCAGGGCCGCGGGTGACCTTACCGGCCGTGGGAGACTCTGCCGCAACCGCGGGTGAAAGGGACGCCGAAGACATGGGCACTGGGACCAAGGCTGCGGGGGCGGGGGTCGCGGCGGCCACTGCCGAAGCCGAGGCTTCGGGGGCCGCAGCAGGAGCCGGAACCGTAGGCACCAAGGCCGCGGGAAGGAGAGGCGCCGGGGGCGCCAGTGCCGCGGCTGAGGGGGCGCCGCATGCAGGGGACGCGCCTCAAAGCCAAGGGGCGGGCCAAGGGCGGCGCGCCCTGGGAGAGGCGTCGAGGGGCCCGCGTCATCAGTGGGGAGAGGAACAGCCGGGGGTACCTGCTGAAATGGAAACACATGCCCATCAAAGTAAACATGCCTGGAAGTGAACACACGGTGGGTGACTGGATCGTAGCACCGATAGCCCTTGGAGTTAGAGGGGTAGACGATGAAGATGCAAGCGATAGAACAGGGTGCAAGTTTGTGAGGAGCGGTGTCGACAGTGCTAGGATAGCAAAGGCACCCGAAAATACGCAAGCCATCATAGGACGGGGGCGTACCAAAGAGAAGATGGTGAGGTGCATTGTTCCACCATGGGTGGCAGGGTCAAAGTTTAAGGAGAAGTGAAGCAGTAGCAAGTGCGTCCGGCCAGAAGCGACGCGGCACGTTAGCATGGAACAGGAGCGTGCGAACGCCGTCGTTCAGAGTGCGAAGGACGCGTTCGGCTCGACCGTTCTGCTATGAAGTATACGGGCATGTGAGATGAAAAATTGTGTCGTGGTGCGACAAAAAAGTGTGGAAAGCAAGATTGTCAAACTCTTTTCCATTGCCAGTCTGAAGAACAAGAATGGGACACCCAAACTGCGTGCTGACATAGGAGTAAAAAGCCACCAAAGTGGAGAGTGCATCCGAATTTGTCGAAAAGGAAAATTCCACACATAGTGAGAATAACCATCAAGGATTATCAAATAATATAAATAGCCGGAATTACTAGGAACCGGAGAGGTCCACACATCGCTATGAATCATGGCTCCTCTCCCACCCACCCACCCTCCCACCCCACGGCCTAGGTTTTGCGGCGATCTACACTTCTAGCCATTGAATTGTGGATCTTCCCCGCTCATCTACTCCGGCGTGCTTTGATCTGCACGACTACACCCATCTCCTATGGGTACCTCTGGTGGATCAACGTTGGATTCGGATTTCTCGGCGGGCTCCATCTTTGTAGATAAGGTTTTCATTTCTTGTGGGAGATCTGTTCATCCCTCGGACGACAAGAGCCATTTCATTATGGTTGTGTCCTTTAGCCGACATGATTTCCGTCTTGATGAGGATTCTGTGGCGGCTGGATTGGAATCAGCGATTGGGGGATCGACCATTGATTTGTCAGTTCAACTCATCAAGGGCAAGGTATTTTCTTTCATTGTTTCCTGCAAGCAAGTTGGCCTTTGCATACTCTAGTTGAGATTGTTTGCATGCCCACATTTCAAATGTCATTTTCATCTTTGGGGGAATGGTGGTCCAAATTGGAAACGGGAGTTAGAGATCTGGAGAAAGGAGTGTGACACTGAGTGGATTATGGTTAGTCCCTCCAAAAAGCATGCTACTCTGGGTTTGATTGCTATGCATAAACCACCAGCAAAGTCTTCTCTTAGATCGGGTTCATCGACAAGGAAGAAAATCTCCTGTGCCGCGTTCCAGCAGTATCCAGTTTGTAAGGGTTATAGATACCCAGCTACTCAGCTCTGTATTGATACGGTTTCTGAGGCCGGCTATGAACTTAATCCTAGTTAGAAGGTGATCGTGCCATCACCGCCGGCAACCAACCTCCAGTGGACGGTGGCGAAGCCACCCATCTCTTTCGGAACGATCAACGTCCCTGCCAAGAATACTGCCGTGATTTCTGGAATTACACTGAACTGTTTAGGCAATGAGTTGCAGGTTACGTACGATACCGTGTCATCTGGTTGCGTTGCACCGGAATCCCCGGCCCAACATGGCTCTCCAATCCCATGTACGGTTTCTTCGGCCCAATCTACACCCCAACCATCAGTGGCTATCTTCGATAATTCTATTTCTGCTATTGGAAATTATTCTCAACTGATTATGGATGTTGACCGGCCAGACTCTCCTGGTGTTTCTGCTAGGGTTAATGATATTATAGATGATATTATGTTCAATGTTTGGAAGTGCCAGAACTGCTTATATATGTTTCAACATACTAGCTCGTGCACCAAGCAGGTCCATTGCTGTCGATGCTTTAGATTGGGACATAGGGCCAAAGGATGCTATGACTCTGCGCCTTCTCCGGCTTACATGTGGGTCCCATGGGTCAATCCTGATTCTCCGGGACGGTCAGCGGGGATATACTCGCCCGGCGCCTCGGTTTCCCCCTCACATAACCCTCTGGGATCTTTGCCCAGTCCCATCACGCCTACCACCCCATCGCTTCCGCCATTTCCCGTCGAGCCACCGCCCACCACGCCACCACCACCTACCTCGCCACCACCGCCCAACTTAGCTCCACCATTATCCACCGCGGCTCCTACCTTGCCATCAGCTCCTTCATCGCATCCAGCAATGGCCACCTTCGCCCTCGACCCCACGCCTTTCGTCCCGCCGGGTTTTGAGATCATCGACGGCGGTCCGCGGTGACTTCCATGCACCTTCTACTCTCCAGCAGTGGCTCCTGATCGTCAGCATGAAGAATACGCCATTGCCATCGTCGAGCCTGCTCCCCTGCCTGAAGAAGTTCCCATCTTTAGAAATATGGTCAGTGATTTTGTTGTCAACAATCTTGGCCGCGTTGTTCTTGACGCTCAGCCTTGGATTCAAGGAGTTGGACTCTTGCGTTTCCGTAGTCCGGTTGCTAGGCAAGCTCTTGTAGATCATCCTCCATTCGAACTTGACAATGATAGATTTGTCCGATTTGTGCCACATGATGAGGGTATTAATTACAGAGCTATTCAGGGTTTTCGTCGGGGATGGGTTATGATTGTTGGAATACCCCTGGATTATAGGCGCACACAGTATATTGCACATGCAATCAGCACTTTCGTCCGTTTCCACCACTGGCACCAGGATGATCCTCTGCTTGTTCGTACTTTGGAGTATGTTTCTTTTCCGGCTACTACCTTGGTGCCGCATGATGTGGTCTATCAAGAGTTTGCTGACTTTGGGGGTTCTCGCATATCTTGGTCTGCTCCGATATACATATTCTCTGCGGAATTTGCTGATATCTTGCCACCTAATGAGGACCCGATGCCCTTCGATGGCAACCCACGCCCACTCCCTGGGCATCTGCAATTTCTAACCATAAGTGGGTTATGCCTGAATTTCCTAAAATTGGTTGGGATGAACTACCACCACCGGCTCACAATCATGAACCACACCACCTGGAGGCTCCACATGATGATCTGCAGGTACAGCAGGAGCTTGTGGATGAAAATCATGTTGAGGCGAACCAGACGCAGGAATCAATCATTCTGCAAGTTTCGGATGATTTTGTTAATGCTCAACCAGTTGATGATATGGTGGTCTTCCAGCAACCAGCGGCCCCTATGCAGCCTCCTCTTCATATTGGGCATGTTCTCACTCTATTTGGCCCTGTTCTGCCCCCTGTTATGCAATGGCAGCACACTTTTCAGAAGTTCTTGCCGGATATTTTCACTGCTGAAATCCCAAAGTTTGTGTTCAAGACTGAATTTGGGTCTCTACTACTGACTAAGTGCTCATGGGATATTTGTTACAATGGAGCAGATGTCAGCTTCTCTCTGCAGCCTCCGCCAGAATCCTCTTAGAGCCTTCCATGCCATGCTTCTCCATTTAGGAGACCAGTTGCAAGGGCTCTTTGCTTTGATGAGCTCTCTGAACCTATCACCGAGTTCTTTGAGTTCTCTGTTGTCCCTGAGGTGACCACCAAGCGTGGCCGGAAGCCAAGGTCTGCTAAAATTTTGGTAGACACGGAGGTGCACCGCAGTGTACGTCTCAGTGCGTTACGCGATGGCTACCACAGATCCCCAAGCAGAGGCTCCCAGCAGATCAAGACCCAGCGTACCTTCAAGAAGCGTAGAACCAGCTCTTCACAGCCGGATGGGAACCCGTCAGTGCCTCCACCAACGCCTGTTACTAATCTTCAGCATATCGGGGCACGTCTGCGCATTGCTCCTGAGAAGATCTCCAAGGATAAGTTTGAGGCTGATCCTTCCACCTCCTCCAACAGCAAGAGTTCTGATGATTAGTTGCATCGGACGGCTTTATGGTCCATGGCGTACCTCTTTAAACGTCATCTATCTTTATTTATGTTTTCATTATGGGTTCTCTATCTCATGGTTATGCTTAGCTGGTCAGTGTAGGTCATTGCGTGATCTACTTTTGTTGCTCTCTATTATGGTTTGTAATGAATCATACCGGGTTTAAAGACTGGAAGGTTTTATGTTGGAACGTGCACGGCAATTGCGGTTAAACAAAAGATTGATGAAAGTGGATGTTTTGTGGTCTGTCTCCAAGAAACAAAGTGTATGCATATTGATCACAGGTTTATTAGGAAGTTTTGTCCACGACAATTTGACAATTTTTCGTATGTGCCTTCGGTGGGTTCCTCGGCTGGTATGGTCATCATTTGGAACTCCTCTTTCTTTGAGGGTAAATTAATTGAGGCAATGCATTATGGTATTATTATGGAATTCCGCTCTTAGCATACTTCTGAAGTTTGGACCCTAGTGTCAGTTTATGGCCCTTCCCAGGGTCCGGCCCGCGATGATTTTGTGCAATGGTTATACAATCTTGACATCAATGTGATGATAATTGGTTGCTTTTGGGTGATTTCAATTTTATGCGGTCGTTGGAAAATTGTAACCTACCTGGGGGTAATGTCAGCGACATCTTTCTGTTTAATGAAGTGATTGTCCACTTGGGTCTTGTTGAGCTACCAATTAAGGGGCGACAATTCACTTGGTCAAATATGCAAATTGAGCCTTTACTTGAACAGATTGATTGGTTTTTTTACTTCTGTTGCATGGACTTTGGATCATCCCAACACGCTAGTATTGCCGCTTGCACGCACGGCCTCTGATCATGTCCCGTGCGTGGTCTCAATTGCTACTGCTATTCCTAAGGCTAAAGTTTTTCGCTTTGAAAATTATTGGATTGATTTGCCTGGCTTTTACGATTGTGTTGCTCAAGTTTGGAACAAGTTTGTGGCCAGATCCTCGGCTGCCTTAACTATTTCCTCTAAATTCAACGCACTTCGATATGCCCTCAAGAAATGGCACCTCAATCTGTCCACAATTAAGGCACTCATTTCTGACTGCAACAAGGTGATTCTTTACTTTGATGGACTGGAGGAGATTAGGACTTTGACTAGGCCGGAGTTTAATTTCAGGTGAATCGTGAAATTGCATCTGGAGGATATCTTACATTGTCAATTTGTATATTGGAAGCAACGTTATACCATATGCAGCATTAAAGTTGGTGAGGAAAATTCGAAATTTTTCCATGCCATGGCCACCGAAAGGTTTTGGAGAAACACAATTTCTTCAATTAAGAATGCAGAAGGTAATGTAGTCTCGGATCACCAACAACTAGCTGGCATGTTATAACGCCCCGGATACAACTTTCCATATTTGTACTCCGACTCTTGCCTTTTCTGGAGATGTGATATGAGATTCCCTTCATGGTTGGGTTTTGTCTTCGTTTTGCATTTTGTCCATGTCATGCATTTCATATCATGTCATCATGTGCATCGCATTTGCATACATGTTCGTCTCATGTATCTGAGCATTTTCCCCGTTGTCCGTTTCGCAATCCGACACTCCTACGTCCTCCAGCGCCCCCTTTTGCCTCTTTTCATGTGTGGGTGTGAAACGTTCTCGGAATGGACCAAGATTTGCCAAGCGGCCTTGGTACACCACCGGTAGACCGCCTGTCAAGTTTCGTGCCATTTGGAGTTCGTTTGATACTCCAACGGTTAACCGGGGAACCATAAAGGCCTCGTGTGTGTTGCAGCCCAACACCCCTACAAAGTGGCCATTAACCCATCCAAACCCCCTCCATCCTCTCGGTCGTTCGATCACGATCGCGTGGCCAAAAACTGCACTCCATTTGGACTCTCCTAGCTCCCTCTACCTATATATTTGTGCTCCTCCCGGATTTTTCGCGTAGTCTAACCCTAGAATTCCCTCTCCCTCCGCGCCGGACACGTCCGGATGGCGCCGGACGCGTCCGCCTCCATGCCCCGTCCACTCCTGCGCCACCACCTGTCCTCACCGGCTCCGCCGCCGCGCGGCCCGCCCAAGCCCATCCGGGACCCCCGCGGCCCGTTCCTCAACCGCCCGGGTCCGAGCACCCGCACCGCCACCCGAGCGCTCGCCTCGCTCCACCGCCGCCTCGCTGCCGTCCTCGCCGCCCTTCTCCGGCGACCGCGCCTCGCCGGAGCACGCTGCGCTGCCGCCTTCCTTCACCACCTACCTCACCGGATCACACCGCCCGAGCACGGAGCTCCTCGCCGTCAGCGTCGTAAGAGCCTCGTCGACCCCGCCGTCACCGGATCCGGTAGTTGGCCGGCCAGATCCGCCTGTTTCCGTTGTCGGCCGGCCGAACCCGCTGGCGTGCTGCCACTTACCTGCTGTCGCCGGCGCCGCCATGGCCTCGCTCGGCTCCTGTCGAGGAGACGACGAGCGCCCGCTCGTGGGCTGCCTCCCCCTCGCGCTCGTGGGCCCCGTCTTGGGCCACCTCAGCCGCCGGCCCAGCAGCGCCTCTCCCTCAGGCCGCTCCGATCCGGCCCAAGGGCCCATGGTGAGCATCCCCCCTATTCACCGCCGTATGCGCATGATAGTTATCCGACGCTCACTTTCAGTCTTCTTTTTTTCGCTAAGTCCTCAGATCCTCATAATTTATGCCTCTGTTCATCATGCCATAACTTTGTGCTCGCTACTCTGTTTTGCATGCATGATATATCAGAATGATCATCATGATGTGCTCTTCATTTTGTTCCATTGCACCATGCTTGTTTTAGTCCATCTTGATGCCATATGACTGTTGCAAGAGTGCTATAAAATGTTAGTTACTGTTTCTTCTCAGATTATGAGCATTTGTCATTTTTGCCATGATTATTGTGTGTTGCATATGGCTATGAGCTCTACATGTGTTTTGGGATATGCCATGCCATCTTTACAGGGGTGTATGCCATGTATTTTTGTGACCAATGTGGTGACTAGCACAAGCATGCAAAGTAGCTCTCGTGATGTTGCTGATTTCAGAGACTTAGAATTTCACTAAGTCTTTGCTCTGCTGTTATTTTGATGCCATGTATTCATGTTGCTACAGTGAGATCCATGCTTCTTTTGGGTATGTTCAGTAAGGATGATTTTGACATATGGTAGTGCTCTCTCCATCCATGTCCCTGTTTGCATTTATGGAGTGCCCTAGCATGACTCAAGCTTGCTCTACTTTTGCTATAAAATGTTCCTGGCAGATTGTTTACATGCTAATCAATTTTGCCAAGGTTGTTGTAGTTGATCCATGCATGCTATGAGTTTGCTCTTGATTTGGTTAGCTTCATGAACATGTCTTCTTGCTGGTAGTATGCTTAGCTTGTCATGCAATGCCTTGTGATGAGTGATTCGAGCTCGTAAACATGCCTCCATAATTCTGTTCATGCCATGTCCAGTTTTCTGCCAAGTCTGAATTTGTTAACGAAACTTGCTATGTTTACATGGGTGCCATCATATCTTCTGATCCTTTTTGGCTTATGGTCAGTAAGGGACTTTTGTTATATGCTTTGAGTAGATTCATGTGATGCCTTGTTTTTCCATGATCTTTTCTTGTAGCATGTTGTTATTTTGCTCTAAACATTGCTTCCTGATGTTATTTCCTAACATGTTAGTATTTTCACCAAATCTGTGATGCTGTTATCTTTTGCACTTTTGCCATGCTTGTTTGAACCTGTTATTATGTGATTTAGCCATAGCTCAGTGTTCATATTTTGTCAAGCATCTTGAGTAGATAACTGCCATGTGCTTTGTTGCTATGTTGGAGTGCAATAGCTTAGTTTCTTGTTGCATTCTAAATGGCATCGTGCTGTTAATCGCAGAATTGTGCCATTATTGTTTTGGTTGCCATTTGCAAACCGTGCCTCCGATTCCGGTGATCTTTATATCGACTTCGATCGAAATCAACTCATCTTTCCAGCGGCGCAATTGGTTTGCCAAGTTGAGGCCTGGTTCAATATTTCCCTTTTGAAGCATGCATATGCATTGCATATCACATCCCACATATCATGCCATGTTTTGCATCATGTTGCTTGCGCATTGCACCGTGTTTGATTGTTGGTTCCTTTGCTTGTGTTCTTGCCTTGGGTAGAGCCGGGAGACGAGTTCATGATCAAGGAACCAGTTGAGTATGCTTACGAGGATCAAGCTTACGTCAACTCGTAGAACTTTGCAGGCAAGATGACCATACCCTCGAAATCACTTCTATCTTTGCTTGCTAGTTGCTCGCTCTATTGCTATGCTGTGATACCTACCACTTGCTATATCATGCCTCCCATATTGCCATGTCAAGCCTCTAACCCACCTTGTCCTAGCAAACCATTGTTTGGCTATGTTACCGCTTTGCTCAGCCCCTCTTATAGCGTTGCTAGTTGAAGTTGAAGAAGGAGTTTGTTCCATGTTGGAACATGGATATGTTGGGATATCACAATATCTCTTATTTTAATTAATGCATCTATATACTTGGTAAAGGGTGGAAGGCTCGGCCTTATGCCTGGTGTTTTGTTCCACTCTTGCCGCCCTAGTTTCCGTCATACCGGTGTTATGTTCCTTGATTTTGCGTTCCTTACACGGTTGGGTGTTATGGGAACCCCTTGACAGTTTGCTTTGAATAAAACTCCTCCAGTAAGGCCCAACCTTGGTTTTACATTTGCACTAACAACCTATCACCTTCCCTTGGGTTCTGCAGACTCAAGGGTCATCTTTATTCTAACCCCCCCCCCCCCCCCCCCGGGCCAGTGCTTCTCTAAGTGTTGGTTCGAAACAGAGCCACTTGCGGCGCCACCTCGGGGAAACTTGAGGGTTGGTTTTAGCTGTACGTCGTGTTCATCCGGTGTTGCCCTGAGAACGAGATATGTGCAACTCCTATCAGGATGTCGGCGCATCGGGCGGTCTTGCTGGTCTTGTTTTACCATTGTCGAAATGTCTTGTAACCGGGATTCTGAGTCTGATCAGGTCTTCCTGGGAGAAGGAATATCCTTCGTTCACCGTGAGAGCTTGTGATGGGCTAAGTTGGGACACCCCTGCAAGGTTTTGAACTTTCGAAAGATGTGCCTGCAGTTATGGGCAGATGGGAATTTGTTAACGTCCAGTTGTAGAGAACTTGACACTTAACTTAATTAAAATGCATCAACCGCGTGTGTAGCCATGATGGTCTCTTTCCGGCGGAGTCCAGGAAGTGAACACGGTTCTTGTGTTATGCTTGAATGCAAGTAGTCTCAGGATCACTTCTTGATCACTTCTAGTTCATGACCGTCCTTTGCTTCTCTTCTCGCTCTCATTTGCGTAAGTTAGCCACCATATATGCTAGTGCTTGCTGCAGCTCCACCTCACTACCTTTTCCTACCCATAAGCTTAAATAGTCTTGATCGCGAGGGTCTGAGATTGCTGAGTCCCTGTGACTCACAGATTACTTCCAAAACTAGATGCAGGTGCCGATGATGCCAGTCCAGGGGATGCGACCGAAATCAAGTGGGAGTTTGACGAGGATTCAGGACGTTACTATGTTTCCTTTCCAGACGATCAGTAGTGGAGTCCAGTTGGGGCGATCGGGGATCTTTTGCATTTGGGGTTGTCTTTATTTTGGTTCCGTAGTCGGACCTTGATTGTATTCTGGATGATGTAATGCTATATTTATGTATTGTGTGAAGTGGTGATTGTAAGCCAACTCTGTATCTCTTTCTTATTCAGTACATGGGATGTGTAAAGATTACCCCTCCTGCGACATGCCTACTATGCGGCTATGCCTCTAAGTCGTGCTCCAACACGTGGGAGATATAGCTGCATCGTGGGTGTTACACATGTTTTGGTCTGATTTTAATCAGCGTATGGGCACTGCAAAAGGAATCCGCATGGGTTTTGATTTGGACACACTAATTGCGCGTGTTGATGGCCTTGAGGATTTATCCCGGCCTTTCTCTGATTCCGAGGTTGAATCTGTCATTAAGAACATGCCACTGGATCGTGGTCCTGGTCCCGATGGTTTTTCTGGCCTGATCTTAAAGAAGTGTTGGCCAATCCTAAAAGAGGATTTCATGCAACTTGTGAAGGAGTTCTATTAGGGTAGATGCAATTTGGAATGTCTTAACACTTCATTAATTACTCTGATCCCCAAAAAGCTGAGCCCTGAAGTTGTCGGAGACTTTCGGCCCATCTTGTTGACCAACACGTGCTTGAAGTTTTTAACTAAGCTGCTTGCTAACCGCCTTTAGAAAGTGATACTTAGATGCATCCACCACAATCAATATGGTTTTCTTCGGTGTCGTTCTATTCAAGATTGCCTGGCATGGTGTTTTGAGTATATACATCAATGTAAAGCCTCGAAGCGGCCCATCATCCTCCTTAAACTGGATTTCACGAAGGCCTTCGACACAATTGAGAATGAACTTATTCTCAGAATTTTACAATGCAAGGGTTTTGACTCCCGGTGGACTGGATGGATCAATAGCATATTGTCTACAGGATCTTCTTCTGTGCTTCTCAACGGCGTGCCAGGCAATCACTTTGTTTGTAGAACGGGCGTGCGTCAAGGGGATCCTCTCTCACCGTTTCTCTTTATGATTGCGCTTGATTTACTACAATCTGTAGTCAACGAGATGTGCTCCAGGAACATCCTCTCGATGCCAATCCCAACCAGTTCCATCGACTACCCGATTGTACAATATGCCGACGACACTTTAATTGTTCTGCCTGCGATAGATGATCAGCTTATTGCTTTCAAGGAGATGCTTGACACATTTGCGGCGTCAACAGGATTACATGTCAACTTCAGTAAGTCCTCACTCATTCCAATAAATATGACTGATGTGGAAGGTGCTAGGGTGGCTTCTTTGCTCGGATGCGATGTTTGGCCAATGCCATTTACGTATCTAGGATTGCCAATGGGAACTTCTAGGCCTACAATCTATGATCTGCTGCCTCTGGTTGATCGTGTTGAGCGACGCCTATCTGCTTCCTCATGCCTGCTAAATCAGGGAAGCCGATTACAACTTCTACAGTGGGTGTTCTGCTCCATGCCAATATACTTCTTGTGTACCTTATCTCTCCCCAAGGGCATTTTGCAGTAGTTAGAGCTAATCATGAGGCGATGTCTGTGGAGAGGCAACACGGACAACCCACGCCAATCATTGGCTGCTTGGGATTTAGTCTGTCGCCCTAAGAATTTCGGTGGTTTGGGTGTTCTTAACTTGGGCATTCAAAATGAGGCTTTATTACTAAAGCATCTCTTCAAGTTCTTTAATAAAGTGGTGCCTTGGGTATCATTAATTTGGGACACCATTATGCATCGTCGCCACCTCAAAGCACCCAGAGATGTGGATCCTTTTGGTGGCGTGATGTCATGCATTTATATCCCAATTTTTGCAAGCTAGTTGTTCCACAAGTTCATGTTGGCGACACAGTGCTTTTTTGGCTCGACCGTTGGCAGCTAGGAAATCGTGTTGTCCTTTTACACGAATGGTTCCCAAGGCTACATTCATTTGTAGTTGATGATGCAATCACTGTCAAGGAGTTTATGGAGCGGCCTGATGTCTTGGATCATTTCCATTTGCCTCTGTCACAGGAGGCCTACTCGGAATTCACACAGCTCCAAGCCCTGCTGCCTTTGATCATCCTGAATGGTGAGAGCAAAGACATTTGGAAGTGGCCTTCGAAGTCTGGTGTTTTTATGTCAAAGATATACTATGACTCTTGCTTCTCCCACCTAGTGGTTGATCCCATTTTCAAATGGATTTGGAAGTGTGCATGCACGCTCAAGTTCAAAGTGTTTGGCTAGCTTCTCTTAATGGATCGTTTGAACACTAGCGATATGATGCAACGTCGACATTGGATCATCCAGGATGACACATGTGTGCTATGTAACCTTGCACAACATGAGGATCGGGCTCATCTTTTGTTTGCTTGCAATTTTAGCCAAAGGGTTTGGAACTATCTTGGGATTTTTTTGGTCCGTTCAACCGAACCAAACCACATATGAGATGGCTCAAGCAGTTAGGAGGGATTTCGGTCATCCTTTTTTCACTGAGGTTGTCTTAACTGCTACTTGGAATATTTGGACACAAAGGAATGGGAAGATCTTCATAAATGAGCAACCTTCTTTTAGAGCTTGGAGAAGGAACTTTATCCATGACATTTTTCTCCTGTCTCATAGGATTAGATGTAAATATAAAGATAGTTTACTGTCTTGGATAGCTAACCTTCCTTAGACCCTTTTCTTGTAAGTATCTCTTCTCTTCTCCTCTAAACTTGTAAACTTGTAACTATACTTTTTTCTAGTTTTAATAAAGGACTGTGAGGCTGTTGCCTTGCAGTATATAGTCAAAAAAAGGAAAATAAGCTATGGTGGTGGAGTTATTAAATGGGAGGCCAACATGTTTGCTGACACGACAGGCATGACAGGTGTGATCCTCTATCTTATTACAAATGAAACTGAAACTCCTAAGAATATGACGAAGTGTGACAGGGTTGGGATGACCCAAACGAGCGTGCCAAAGATTGACTCCAGTGGAGAGAGCAACCGGTGTGGTGGTGGAGGTGGACGACGAATGCACCGAATAGAGCTCGTCGGGGCTGTCACATCGGTGAAGTACCATCCTGGTTCGAGCGTCCTTGACACAAAAACCAAGCTCGTCAAATTCAATAGTAACAGGATTCTTAATAAGATGAGGTGACACAAGTATGTTAGACAATGTTAAAGGCATGGAATTAGAAGGAAAGGAAGTGTGCCTGACATGTGTGATAGGGAGTGTGGAACCGTCGCCGACAATGATGCGGCGGTCGGTGGTGACGGGAGCGAAGGAGGCAAGATTATCAGGATGAGCAAACATGTGAGCCGTAGCCCCGGTGTCCATGTATCAATCATCGCCTCTAGTGTAGGTGTTCGGCATAGGGGCAGTGTGCGGTGCGGTGAGGAGCGCCGGATCCGAAGGCGTTGGCGGCAGGGCCGGCGAGGGCGGCGATGGGGCCGCAGGGAGACTGTAGCCGCCGCTCAGCTGCGGCGATGGGTATCCTCCATACGGCTGCGGAGCCGCGTAGTATGCCTGGTGCGTCGGTGGGCGTGGCACGCGAAGGGTCGGTGCAGCCGTGCAGGGGCCCGTGGAACCAGCATGGTGTAGGCATGAACAACACCGGTCCACGGGTGTAGCCAGAGGCCCACGGAGGGGGCACCTGGAACTGTTGCTGTTGTTACTGACAGGGCGGGCCGGTGCCCTGCGGCTGCTGCTGCTGACCACCACGGCGGCCCCCATCGCAGCGGCCCCCAACGCGCCGTTCGGCAGGAGGGGCAGGAGGGGCGAGCAGGCTGTATGGCAGCGGGAGCAGCCCCTGCTGCTGGGGCGTTGGGTACGGCGGAGACGCCGGGAAGAGCACCAGGTGGCGCTGCAGCGGGGGCGCGGCCGGGGCAGCGGGAGGCGCCGAGGACCCGATGCGGGTGGTGCCAGCGGCGAGGGCGGTATGGATGGCCCGCGCCTTTACCTACTTCATCCGCCGCTCCTCCAAGCGGAGATACGCAATGAACTTGGCGAAGGACGGGTTGGGGATGAGGCTGAGGTTCGCCGCGGCGTTGCCGAAGTCCTTGTTGATCCCGACGGAGAGCATGCTGAGGAGGAGGTCATCATCGATCTTCATGCCAATATCACGGAGCTCGTTAGCGAGAGTCTTCAGGCGACGACAATAGTCATAGATGGTGGTGTTGGCCTGGTGACACCCAAAAAGCTCTTACTACAAAAAACATGACGATGGAGCTAGTTGTCGGTGAAGAGCCCGTTCAGCTTGGTCCACACGGCGCAGGCATCATCACCCTCCTGCACGACCGTCTTGAAGAGGTCCGGCGAGATGGTGAGGAAGAACCTGCGGATGATCGTGGTGTCGATGGTGGACCAGTCATGGAACTCTGGGACGAGGCTAGAGTCGACGGTGCCGTCCACATGGTCGATGAGATGATACTCCCGGAACAAGAGGGAAAAATACGTCTTCCACGTGTAGTAGGAGTCCGTCTGGGAGAGACAAACCGGCACCCGCTCGAAGATGTTGAGATTGCGAATGTCTTTCACGTCGGGAGGGTTGGCGTCGGTGACCAGGTTGTAGTTGGTGGACGCGGAGGAGGTGACGGACGACATGACGGCGAGGGCGGCTCAGGGTGGTGTGTGGGTGTAGCGGGTCAGGGTTTTGGGCGGGCGGCAGCAGCGGGACTCGGGCGGCGGGGTAGTGTGGTGCGGGCGACACAGGACGGAGGTGTGGCAGCGACTGGGGGAATTAGCAGCGATGGGTGGAGCAGCAGCACAGCTACTAGGGCTAGGGTTGGCGGCTGCGAGTGAGGCGGCGGTGGCTGGAGCAACGGGAGGGGCGCGGGCGGCGGCAGCTAGAGGTGAGGAGCGGCGGCAGCGGGCGCGATGGGAGGCATGGGTGGCATCGCCTTGGAGCGGCGGCGGCGGAGCGGGTAGATGCGTGGCGGCGGCGGCGGCGAAGCGGAAGCGGGGAAAGAAACCTAAAAAACGGATACCATGTATGTTGTGGGAATTGCACGATGTACTGCTCATGTGCAAAGGCACATATATATGATGTACAAGAGATGGGCCACGACCTCAACTATATAAGGAACTAGGAAGTGGGCCCAATACACAGATATGCACAACACATGTACTCAACAGCTAGCATTTTGTCATGTTTTTTTTTTCTAAATAGCTCGTCGGAATGAAGCAAATGACACACCGTTGGAAAGATATCGTCGAGGCACATCTTTGTAATATTTATTATTTTCTCTAATTCATTACGGTTTAAAAGCAGTTTTAAATTTACTAAATCGCGGAATTCAGTTTTTTTTGAATTTTTTGCAATTTTTGGTATTGTTCTCGCTCCAGTTTTTGAACCGTTTGTCGAAATGAGGTGTATCATACGCCGTCGAAAAGCTACGGACGTGGCCAACTTTCATATGTTGAAATGTTTTTGAGATTCCTTATGATTGTAAGTTAATTTTGAAAATCATGTGGCTGACGACGAGAGCCAGCTGCCGTTTTTCATGATTTTTTTACAAACCTCTAGTCGAAATGATTCAAATGCTACGTCGTTGGAAAGATATCGACGAGGCGCAACTTTTTTCATGTAGAACACTCTCTAATTCCTTATGGTTTAAGAGAAATTTTAAAAATTTCGAAACACAAACACCCTGTTTTTCGCGACAGCCAAATCTTCGTCTGTACTGCATGAGACAGAAGAATCACTGCTTCAAATCAAAAACTGCACTGCATCAGACAATCAAGCAAACTTCATGATTTTTTTTTTCAGATGTAAACTTTCTGAGACGAGTTTTTGTGAGTTTTTGTTGTCTTTTTTCAACATTTTTTTATTAAGGAGAGTGGACCGCAGAGACGAGGACGAGTGAACCGCGACATATATTGAAGTGAACCAGATTACTATTTTTTGTTTCGCTAAGTTTTCGCACTTCCATGTTGTGCACAAGTGAACCTCGTCCATCTCAAAAGTGAACCACATCCGAGGACCAAACGTACTGCAAGTGTTAATGTAGCCGACTGATTTTTTAAACACAGAAAACAAATTGCACTTCATACATAGGGGTAATGAAACATCATTCTTTTTACACAAATTGAGTGCACTTCAAAAAAATCTCCAAAAAATTCAAAACATGGATGGAGTGAACTGCGTCGCCCAACTTCTCCATGAAAAAATGTACTACACGCATGCACGGGGTGAGAGGCAGATGACACGCACGTCCGGTGGGACTGCAAGCAGATGCGCTCGGCACTACATCAGAGCATCGACTAAACTAAACGGTGAGCCATCGAGGTGAATGGAATTGAAGCAAACTACAAAATTTGTCATAATCCCGACGAAGCTTGCCTCACTGTACGTAAGTGCACTTCATGGCGAGTCGATGATGGCCGCATGCATATGCTGTGTGGACTGCTCCAGGGAGACCGACATGCGTTCAGAGAGGAGGAATGGGGGAGTGCACAGTTTCACCAACGATGGGGGACGAAGTGAGCTGCAGTTGTACATGCGCACTAATGAACTAGCTAGCGAACTTCACAAACAAATAAAAAGGCATTTTGGGTAAGCAGGATGTGGCCCTGGAAACTGCACGCAAGAACGTCGAAGTCTGCAAGTGCACGAGCATTGAACTGCTGCATGCACGCCTCCGAGCTGCACGTCCACGGTCGCCGAGCTGCACATCTGCTGCCGTGGTGGCCGGAGACGACGGCTTCGCGTTGGCCGGAGTCTTTTTGGATAAGCAGGATGTGGACCTGGAAACTGCACGCAAGAACGCCGAAGTCTGCAAGTGCACGAGCATTGAACCGCTGCATGCACGCCTCCGAGCTGCACGTCCACGGTCGCCGAGCTGCACATCCGCTGCCGTGGTGGCCGGAGTCGATGGCTTTGCGTTGGCCGGAGTCGATGGGGGCCGGATCCGCTGCCGGCGGTGGCCAAATATTTTTTGCGGGGGATCCCATACCTCCTTCGTCTAGAGAGATGGGGAGGAAGAGCCGGGGGGAGGGCCCTGGCTGGGAGGCACTACGGCGGTTGGAGGGCGTCAGGGCAGAGGGTGGCCGTGACGACGGGGGCAACCGCCATGATTGGGCGTGTTTGCCGGGGTAGATCCCGAACTGCCTCACCAGGATCCCGTGCGCGCGTCATGGTGAGCGGCGGTGGGCGATGGAGCTCGTCGGCATCGGCGGAACTGCTCGTCGCAGCTCGGTGGTGAAGGAGAAAAGCAGGGCAGGGGGAGGGCGATCCACGGCCGTCGCGGTCAGCCAGATCTGAGGCGGAGATGTGAGGAGGGGAGATGTGGGGTGCACGGCAGCGCCGGCCCCGGCCAGTAGGAAGAGGAGGCGCGGCGCGCAACCGGGAGGGATGTGGGGGCGGCCAGGGTTGGGTGGCCTCTAGTGGGCTGCCGGCCATGGAGTGGGTGGGGATTGTGGGCAGTGGGGGAAGAAGCTGAGGGGGAGGGGTGCTAGCCGGCCCGGATCCGCCGCTAGGAGGCCCGCAGGGGTAGTTGCCGGTCCGGATCCATGGCCGGTAGGTGTGCTTGGGGTAGAACGGGGGAAGGAGGTGGGTCGGGAGTGGGTGGATGCGGGCAGAGGTTGGGGTGGAGAGGAGGAAGGAGGTGGGGTGGGGTGGTGGGTCCTCTTTTTTTCTTTGTCCTGTGGTTCGGTTCGGGGTTTTGTGCTGCGTAGAAGTGTTATTAGAATAGGGAAACACTTTACATCGGTAGTCGGATATTTTTTGTTGGCTCAAACGTCTTCTGCACCGTCCATCTAGTATCACATCCAATGGCTCTTTTGAATGGCTTCATAACTGCCCTCCTCAAATTACGTTGTTTTCATTAATGATGATTGGAACTAGCGTCCGTCTTCCCACGGCCAATAAATAGATCGACTCTGTTGTCCATTATCCTCGCCCACAGCGATCACGCCTTCCTCCACTTGCAGCTCTGCCTTTCCTTCTGATGCTGTTACCCAACCAATGCAACGACCTTCCCTACGTGAGTGCGCCACGCCTCATACACGAACCCAAACACCTGCGTCGATCTTCTCCCTGGTGCATCCGTATTCTCCAGCATGACGCCATATGTCATCTACAAAAGTCAGGAGAGGACGGTGAGCGCGGCATGATGGTGGCCACTCGACGGTGTCGACCGTGCTGCTCCCAGCCGCTCGCCGGCGTTCAACACACAACTTTTGAGCAGAAGAGAACATCGTCAAAGCTAGGGAGAAGATGAAGGCCGAACTGCAGCGTCAAAGGACGGGTTCGACATCGACACCACACACGAAGCATGCATGCTTCGCATTTCAAAAAAAAGCATGCATGCTTCCTTACATGGTTTCCCTACTTCTCCATGTGTGACCACTGCTTCGTACCCCTGCCTCGCTCGTCATGCATGAGGACGAATTAGGCATGTCAAGTCTTCCCCGTGGCCCTATCTGACCACCACACTCCAACAACGTCGCTCCGATCTCAACGTTGTTGCTCTGATCTCGTCGACGCTAATCCTTGAAGACATCCGTCATTGGATGGTGCTCACGTTCCAGTAGAGGCTTCGTCCCATTGTGCTTCCATGTTCATGTCTTATTGTATGGAATCAATGTCCAATATGTACAGGAAGACAGTTTTGTTTTCTTTGGAAGCAAATTATGGTCTCATTTAGAAGCAATGTTGATGCAAAAATACATCAATTAGAAAGTTCGTCATTGAAAATATGTACATTCAACATTAGAAACAACTTTCAACTTATTTGGAAGCATGTGCTCATTTTGTTTGAAGCACATGCAATTGTCCCGTGGCACATGTATGTTGCACCATCTTATCTCTATTTCACTTCCTTCTCACAAAATATAAGCTCCGGTACACAATGACCAAGCGTTATAGGTTTCACAAAATACTTATGCTTCCTACACAGTTGAACAAAGTTTCATTTAGACACTAACCATGCTTCTAACAATAGCAGACTATGCTTCCTATGCATCCAAATAAATAGAGCTTATCTTACACAGTGATCAGGTATGCTTCCAACGTTACTGCACGATGCGTCCAACGTCCAGATTAAATGTTGTCTACAACCCAACATTTCAGTTGACATCTGAGAATATATACAGTTGGAACGATTTTTTTGGAGTACCTTTGTTTTGGAACAGATTTTTTGAATAATATGTTTCCATGGCATGGTTTCCATGATAATAAATAAATAAATTTTCCATGCCATGCTTGCACTGTTAAAAAACAACATCTCCAAAACAATAAGTTATCCTTTATCTGTTTATTGGAAGCAAATTTGCAAATAGTGGGAGGCAAATCGAAAATTTGTGGGAAGCATTATTTTTTGTATTTGTTTGTTGGAAGCAATCATGGCTTACCAAATCAATTAACATAATTTCTGGAAGCAGTTAGTTACTAGAACCACAGATAAGGGTGGAGAGGTCAGCGGGAGGAGGGGTTATATATACGTGAGAGTGGTTATTAGAAGCACTTAATTAGGAAGGAAATAACTCGGCGCCTAACAATAGTATCAGATCAGACGAATAGCAATGATGTTAATTTGACGGCCATCCAGTGGTCTGATGGGAAGCAAGGGATCAGTAGTCTGATCCCTAGCGGTTCCCATTAGAATAAGGTCTTTAATGCTAAACTAAGCGTGAGTGTAGAATAACTTATTCTACACCCACATACAAAATGTAGTGACGCAATATTTAAATTATAGTTATTTTTCTGAAAATGAGTAAATTACAAACTTGCATAGTAAAAAAATATTTTCAAAATTACTACATTTGGTACATTGTTTTACTAGATTTTGTATATAGCGTTACTAGGGATGTATAATAAGCTATTCTACACTCATGCTTAGAATAGCGTTACCCTATATATATATATCAAAACTGTGCCGCAACTACACGTGGGTGTTAGCAAGATCATTTGTGTGTCAGTTTGCAAGTTTTCATTCATTGTCTGAGAGATCGGAACAATTTTCAAACATTTCAGCCTCAGGGTGCGGCCACACGCATAGGCCTTGTTGGTATTTTAATTACAGGAAATGCATATAGAGTCAGAAAATCATGAAAATTGGTCTGTCACCATGGCGTGCTCTCACGACCCCATGGGAATTTTTTGGTAAAGTTTGGCACAAGTTTTGATGCTCGCACCTTGGAAACCCGAGCATCTCATAAGAAGGTTCATACTTTCCAAAAGGAGACGCGGCAATTCGGACTCCAATCATCATTGACTTCATTGTTCCACGTCGAAATTTTTCCATGGTAAGCAATCACCGATATACCCTAGGTTTGATTTTAGCCCATTTCAGGTCTCGTCTACTATATTTAAGCCATTTTTTGCATCTACCATGCATTTAGTGCATATAAAATCAAAATCGTACTACATCTACATGTGGGTGTTAGCAAAGAAGGTGTAGAAATCATTTGTGTGTCGCTTTGCGAGTTTTCATCCATTGTCTAAGAAGCGGGGAAAATTTTCAAGTATTTCGGCTACAAGGTGCGACCACCGGCATAGGCCTAGTTGGTATTTTAATTACAGGAAATTCGGATGGAATCCGAAAATCATGAAAATCGGTGTGTGGCCGTGGAGTGCTCTCACGACCCCGTGGAAATTTTTTGATAAAATTTGGCACAAGTTTTGATGATTGCTCAAGGGAAATGGGAGCATCTCACAAGGTTCGTGGGTTCCAAAAGGAGATGTGGCAATTCATACTCCAATGGCCGGTGACTTCATCGTTTGGCGTCATACAAAATTCCACGGTACGCAATCACCATTATACCACATGTTTGATTTTCTGGCGCATTTCAGGTATCATTTGCTATATTTAAGACATTTTTTGAATTTAATATGCATTTTGTGCATATAAATGAAACTCCAACCGCAACTGCATGTGCTAATGAAAGGGATGAGGCGCTCGATCTGGGAGCATCCAAAGGTGCAGACGTGCGATCCGTGGGGTTTGGGTTCTGGCCAATTAGAATGCACAACTCACATCGTGCGCGCAGTTTGGTCGGCACACGACTTTCATGAATGAACTGTGTGCTATCCACAAACCAGATTGCATATCTTCTATTCATAAATACTGGGGTGAGATCAATTGAGTGTGATACCTCTAGGGTATAGTAATCATAAATAGTTTAAATTCATTGCCTGAGCTGACAGTGTATCAAGGTCAATATATTAACCGTTCTAACATCAATAGAAGACCGGGCATAACTCACAAATTCATTACACGTGACAGTTCTAAATTGAACGAATTAAGTTGCAGGATAGGCATAAAAACTTGTGTTATGATTTAATTCACATGTACATGAGGGAACTGGGATCATTAGGTTAACGCCGAATGAAATTAGGTTTTTTGCTGATTTTACACATCTCTGTTTGTACGGTGCATGATCCCTTGGCTGGCAACTCAGCAAATTGATCACTCTCGTCCTCATCAGCAACATCCTTGACGCCCAGTACTCTCCTCTTCCCATGCATCACTACATGGAAGTTCTTATGCAAGGGGTCTTTCACATAGAAAATCCGGGTAGCATCGCTAGCAAGAATGAACGGGTCCATGTGATATGTTATCGTTGTCTTGTTAACACAGGTCTTCCTGTAATCATCAACCTTTACCTGACTAAGAGGGATCCATGTGCACCTAAATAATGCCACCTTAACTTACACATAGTTAAGCTCCCAAATCTCTTTGATGGTTCCATAGTATACCATTTTATCAGCTTCATCCACAAACATTCATTCTATTCGAACAGAGCTATTCTAATATGAGGTCTTCTCATCACGCTCCTTAGTGTAGAACATGTAGCCATTTATTTCCGCTTAGTACATCATCACCGTAGGTGAAGGCTTTTGCGCCAACCACGTAGCAATGTCATCCATAGATCTGTGTGCCAAATGATCCTTCGGCCATCTGGTGTAGTACTTGTTGTGCTCCTTTATCTCGACATCTAATGAATGCACCATTGGTAAGAAGCTTTGGGGTCCAAGTGTTCGTCAGCATAAGCATTGAGAACTAGGTTGTTAAGCAGTAGCTTCCAATGGGCTTTGTCGGCTAAATCTTAGGGTGCAGCCTTTTGCGTGCCAGCAAGGACCGACTTACCTTTCAGCCTTCCCTCGTGGAAAGAGAGGGGCAAACCTATAGCTTTTTGTTTCATGTATTCGATGCAAAACTTAACCACCTCCTCCGTGGTATAACCTTGTAGGATGCTTGCCTCTGGATGGCTTCGGTTCTGACAATAGCGCTTCAGTATTCCCATGAGCCGCTCGAAGGGATACATGTTGCGAAGAAACACAGGACCACAATACTTTATCTCGTCGATAAGGTGCACTGTGAGATGGACCATGACATCAAAGAATGACGGTGGTAAAAACATCTCTAGGCTGGACAATATTCTTGCAATATCCTCTTGCATATAGTCTATCTCTTCAGGCTCTACCACTTTCTGTCATAGTTTGTTGTAGAAATCAAAGAGCACAATGAGTGTGTTTCTTGTATCTATGTCCATCAGATTCCTGATGGCCACCAGGACGATTTGTGTCAACATTACATGGCAATCATGTGACTTCATGTGTGCCAACTTCATTTTACCTGAGCTCTCATCCACGAGACTTCTGATATTTGTGGAGTAGGAAGAGGGTGTCTTAACTGACAACAGATAGTTGAAGAACTCTTTTGCTTCTTTTTTATTGAAATTGTAACTCTGATGAGCATGAAGGAATTGTTATCATCTTCTTCTTCACTCTTGCGTTTTGATTGATCACCAAGCATATCGAGTCGTGCACCATCACCATCCGTTGTTTTCCCTTTAATCTTGAGCAGAGTACCAAGGATGCTTTCACATATGTTCTTCTCTATGTGGATGACATCGATGCGGTGACGTACACGTAGAATCTCCTAGTAAGGTAATTCCTAGAACGCCAATTTCTTCTTAAGAATTTGGTCCCTGGGTGTTTGTTTCACCATCAAAGCATGGTTCTTGCAAGCACAACATTAATTTGTTTAGCCATGTTGTGGACCAACTCCTCATCATAAGGTCTTGGGCCCAAACCTACCTCTTTCGTACCATCAAATTCAGCTTTCATCTTTCGGTTTGGGTGATCTTTCCATAAGAACGTACGATGACACAAATACATGGTTTTGTGCGAGTTGGGAAGAAATCTGCTCACTGTCCTATCAATGCATGTGACACACCCTACATCTCCCCTTATTTTCTGCCTCGATGTGTTGCCTAATGCTGGCATATCTTGAATGGTGTGCAGCAGCATTGCATGTAGATCGAAAAACTCCTTTTGTAAGCATCATAACATTTTACAACTGGCTTTTGTACCCACAATGTCAGCAGTTCTTCTACCAATAGCTGAAAGTAAATGTCGATGCCATTTCCAGGTTGCTTTGGGCCTTGGATAATCATTGACATCATGATGTATTTTTTCTTCATACACAACCAAGGAGCAAGGTCATGTATATGCACAGAAGCATCAGCCATGTGATGTGTTTGGTGCTCATATCGCCAAAAGGACTCATCCTGTCAGTACAGTCCCTGAGCCTTATACTTCTAGGATCCTTGGCATAGTCTTCAAACTTGTTGTCGATTAATTCCCACCGAGCCCCATATTTTGGGTCCCACATATATTTATCCGCGGTTCGCTCATCATCATGCCACCGCAACCTCTTTGCCTCTCTAGGGTTTGCAAACAAACGCCTCAACCCTGGAATTAAAGGCAAGCACCAAAGAAACTTGAATGGGATTCCTGTCTTGATCTTGTCGTCCAATTTGTACTTGTCCTTTGCTCTGATGCACTTGTATCGTGCATGCTTGCATGTGGGACATGCATGCGAATCTTTGTACTCACCACGTGTAATGCCCTCGATGCCGCTATATCTCCCATGTGTCGAAGCACGACTTAGAGGCATAACCGCATTGAAAGCAATGTCGCAAGTGAGGTAATCTTCACACAACCCATGTAATACATAAGGGAAAGGGATACATAGTTGGCTTACAATCGCCACTTCACACAATTACATGAATAAAGCATTACATCAAACAGATACAATCAAGGTCCGACTATGGAACCAAAATAAAAGAAGAACCCCAAATGCGACAAGGTCCCCGATCGACCCCAACTGGGCTCCACTACTGATCAACTAGAACGAAACAACACAAAGGGCAAGATCTTCATCGAGCTCCTCCTGAGCTTGGTTGCGTCATCTGCACGGACTCATCGGCACCTACAAGCTGGTTTTGAAAGTATCTGTGAGTCACGGGGACTCAGCAATCTCACACCCTCACGATCAAGACTATTTAAGCTTATGGGTAAGGTAAAAGGTATGAGGTGGAGCTGCAGCAAGCGACTAGCATATATGGTCGCTAACATACGCAAATGAGAGCGAGAAGAGAAGGCAAAGCACGGTCGATAAAAGTATGATCAAGAAGTGATCCTAGAACAACCTACGTCAAGCATAACTCCAACACCGTGTTCACTTCCCGGACTCCGCCGGAAAGAGACCATCACGGTTACACACGCGGTTGATGTATTTTAATTAAGGTCAACTTCAGGTTTTCTATAACCGGATGTTAACAAATTCCCATCTGCCCGTAACCGCAGGCACGACTTTCGAAAGTTCAAAACCCTGCAGGGGTGTCCCAACTTAGCCCATGACAAGCTCTCACGGTCAACGAAGGATATACCTTCTAGCGGGAAGGTCCGATCAGACTCGGAATCCTGGTTACAAGACATTTCGACAAGGTAAAACTAAACCAGCAACACCGCCCGAATGTGCCGACAAATCCCGATAGGAGCTGCACATATCTCTTTCTCAGGGCACACTCAGATTGTCCTAGGTACGGGTAGGCCAGCCCAGAGTTGCCCCTGGTGGCCACCGGCAGCTGACAGGTTGGACCAACACTCAGAGGAGCACTGGCCCGGGGGGGGTAAAATAATGATGACCCTCAGGAGCGCGACTCCCAACGGAAAAGAAAAGGCTAGGTGGCAAATGGTAAAACCAATGTTGGGCATTGCTGGAGGAGTTTTACTCAAGGCGAACTGTCAAGGGGTTCCCATAATAGCCCAACCGCGTAAGGAACGCAAAATCCGGGAACATAACACCGATATGACAGAACCTAGGTCAGCAAGAGTGGAACAAAACACCAGGCATAAGGCCGAGCCTTCCACCCTTTACCCAGTATATAGATGCATTAATTAAATAAGAGATATTGTGATATCCCAACAGTAAACATGTTCCAACAAGGAACAAACTTCAATCTTCACCTGCAACTAACAACGCTATAAGAGGGGCTGAGCAAAGCGGTAACATAGCCAAACAACGGTTTGCTAGGACAAGGTGGGTTAGAGGCTTGGCTTAACAATATGGGAGGCATGATAAGCAAGTGGTAGGTATCGCAGCATAGGCATAGCAAAAGAGCGAGTAACTAGCAAGCAAAGATAGAAGTGATTTCGGGGGTATGATCATCTTGCCTGAAATCCCGCAAGGAAGAAGAACAAGTCCATGAAGAAGATAAACGGACGAAGTCGAACGAATCCTCACAACACGACGTTATCGGAACCAACCCGAAGAAGCAACACCGGAAAGAAGCAAACAACATAGTAAACAACCAAGCATAACATGGCATGATGCGCAAACAAGTATGATGCATGTCCGGTTTAATGAGGCATGGCATGGCAAAATGCACAAACAATCCTACAAATTAAATGGAGCTCAATATGCAACCCCGTTGCATATTGACGAAACACCACATTCAAGTTATTTAGTTCGATCTCGTTTATGTACCCAACAATATTAAATGTTGTTAAGCATGTCAAGAGGTGAAACATAAAGGGATTATCTATCTAAACAATTTAAATGGGGCCGGGTATAACAAACAACAAATCCGGTAAATCCCCATATGCATTTAGTAATTTAATGCAAACAACAATTTTAAAAATTCTTGAAGTTGTTATCATGATGCGGATGACATGAAAGTTTTATGAAATATTTAAAGAAAATGTTGATAAGAGCATTATATGGAGCATATGTCATCGTGGCGGAAAGAAAGGATGCCACGGCGACGATAACGGAAACGGTACCACAACAACGTTCCGGTTCCGGTACTCAATTGAGATACCGAAGCAAAGGGGGAAGTGTGCGGAACGTGACAAGCAGGGATGGTGGGGTGATCTCGGATACCGAGTTCCCACATGTGGGTGGCAAGGCAAAAGAGGGGCGGCGTGCATCGACAATTCGAGCACGGAGCAAGCACGAGCATCTCATACATCACATGCAAGCGTTCTCGGACGGTCGTCTTGGGGTTATACCTTCGAAGCGTGCAAAAGGGACGGTTCTCGTTCGGTGCAAAGTAGAGGAAGTAGACATTCTCGGGACGTTCGTCGTGGAGGTAGTCGTACACGGCGACGGTAGTTGTACACGGGTCTTCGGCCACGGAAGTAGTCGTACAACGTTTTCGTAGAGGTTCGGGGTCACGAGACGGAACTTGATGTCCATGGGGTCTTCGAGGGTCGACGGTAGTGGTACTCGATGAATCCCGAGATGGTCTTAGGCGTCTTCGCGCGTGGGGGTACTTGGTGAATCCACGTAGTCGTGCACGTCGACTGTTGTCAAACTTGTCGGTTTTTGTTCATGGGTCTTCGGCGTCGGTAGTCGTTCTAGGCGCCAGGTGTCCAGGTACTTGGCGTTCTTGGGATTCCGAAGAAGGCGGTAGAGGTACTTGACGCGTCATAATGTAGTCGAACTTGACGAAAAACGGGTCTCCTCGGGGACTTGATGCATCTGAGTTCTTCGGGTTTGTAGTTGTACTTGCATTCGGAGTCCGGGTCTTGCCGGTGGTGGAACTTGGCGTCGCTGTAGTCGATCTTGCCGGCCTTGAAGTCCAACACAAAACTACACAAGGGGCCTCGGGATGCCAACAACAAGGAGGCGATGGTGGCGGCTGCGAGCTCCTGTGCAGGGGAAGGAGAGGGAAGCCTCGTGGTCGTGCTGGTTGCTGACAAGAGCGACTCTAGTCGAGGCCAGGTGCAAAGGAGGGGGGCGTCCATGGTGCGGCCGTGGCCTGGTTCTGCGGATGCGAGTCGACGAGGTGGAGCAGGGACCAGTGATGAGGTGGAGCCTGCGAAGGCCCCTGGCGGGGAGGCAATGGAGGACGGCGCTCAGCAGAGCAAGGTCGGCGGCGCTTGATCCTCGGGCACGAGCGGGGAAGGAGAGGTGGCCGCGGGGCCGAAATGGAAGGGCGGCGCCGGTGCCAAACAGCGAGGGCGAGGGCGATCCAGCGGGGCTCCCAGCGAGAAGGACGAACGTGGAGGAGGAGACCCGGGCGCGGGGCTGACGGAGGAGGAGATCGGGCGTAGAGAGGGAGAGCGGGAGCAAGATGGGGACGAGCGGGATCGAGAGGAAGATGGGGATGAGCCGAGGCTCTCTGCCGGCGGGGTGGAGACGAGGGAGATGGGGATCGAGGAGTGGGTTCGGCGCACTAGGGTTAGCAGCGGTAGGTGGGCTTGGGGCCGGCCCAGTAGAGAGGAGGGGTCAGCTGGGCTTGCTGGGTTGGGCTCTCCCTCTCCTCTCTTTCTTCTTTAAACGAAAAGAAAAAATAGAGAGAGAGGAAAAGGAAGGGGGGTTAGGGAAAAAGAGTTTGAGCAGGAGGACAATTTTTCCTAGACTCATAAAAATAAACATGACCACAGAAAAATAGAAGTGACAAGATTGCAGGAATTAAATTCAAATTCATTTGAATATAATTCAAATGGTTTTGAATTGGGACTAGGTTTGGTGAGGCCAAAAATGTTCGGGTTTTTGGTGGAGCTCCGGAATACGATGAAAGAATATATGGTAAAGTTGGAGACCAAGAATTAAGATAACAACGGCATTGGGATATTTTGCAAGTGTGTTGTGGTAATTTCCAAGGGATGGAATATTTATTATAGCTCCCTAATATCGGGAGGATAAGTTATAAAGAGAATCACCATGTGAATTCCCTCGATTTAAATGGACCGAAAATCCATGCAATTTATTTAGTGAGACGCAAAAGACTTATGACATGATGACATGATGACATGATGCAATGCACAAATAAAGGGGCGGGCACAAATGAAACACACGGCGAAACCCGGAACACATGGAAGTCTTCTCGAGCATCGGTCTCGAGGCATTACAACACTCCACCACTACGAGAGGATCTCGTCCCGAGATCTAGAATGACACCGAAGGGAAAACGGAAGAGAAAGAGAAGAGGTAAAACTAAGTTGCTTCTTTGACGAATGAGTGAAACCAAAGAACCTTGCGAGGTTGAACAAATTCGAGAAAGAAAACAACGAAGGTGAACAAAGTCGAAAACACTCTGTTAGAAAAGAGCAAGAATGAACATTGCAAAAACCGTGAGGTTGAAGGGCAAGATATATATTGAAACCACTCCGGTTAAAACAAGATAGAGAAGGATTAAGAATGATATAATTTGGATAGCACTCTGACTGTAAATGGAAGGAATAGAACATGATCTTGACAAACAAGATGATGGGTCGAAAAGAGCATCATCACAATGCCTTCGGAACAAAAGAATAGAATGGAATGGGATGAACGAAGGGAAACAAGATCTCGAGGGAGCACGCTTACAACAAAAGCTAGAACGGAGTTGTTGGAAAACAAACAACAAAAAGAATAAGCTTGATATGGTCTTATGGAATACATCTCAAATTATGAGGTGACAGCCTGCCACTCACAAAAAATGAATTGGAATGAACAAGGAGACGAGAATGCTATTTCACCGGGAGGATAAATGAAGAACTTGGGTCACTTATAATCACCATAATTAGCAACACTCCTTAGGGAAGGATTTAAGGTGAAATATAACCCAAGATAACTCCAATGACAAGATTAATGGATTTAAAATATCTCATTCTTAACAACATGTGAATCATGAAACATGAACTCAAATTATCAAGAATGACATAATACCACCTCCAATGATACGGAAGAAAGAATTGCACTCCGAATTACAATATGAAGAAAATCTTGAGCTTCTTAGGAAAGAATCTCGTTGAAAAGTTGGAGAAGGAATTAAATCCTTGATGGACCATTATGTAGAACCTCCATGAAGAACTCCGTTAACCAAAAGAATGATCAAACGGAAAGAAAGGGTAGTTGAAAACACAAGGTGGAGCCTTGTAAAGATTTAGATAGATCTCCGTGATTACATAGTTGAAAGAGGTTGGAACCCCGGGAAAAAGATAAAATGAAACAAATGAAACCGAGAATTTGAAGGGCCTCCGGAATAAAGAATTAATCATTAGGATGAAACAAGAATAAGAATTATATTATGCTTATCCTTCACCAATTTAAATTGATGACAAGCAACGAATCGCATATGACTTATTCTCGTAGAAAGGATTAAGATAGATATAGCGCAAACATGAGAAGGTTTTCAACGAACCACCGGTAGAATTGAAACCACGAATGAATTGATATGATAACAAGGTAAGAAGAATCTTGAACGAACCACCGTAAGCATTGAAAAGAGCATATAAAACATGAAGACACACCGGGAAGGATTAGCAAATAAACGAAAATGCTTGAGAGAATTTAGATATAAGAGAACGAAGGGATCACGAGCCGATTAAAGATCACTTGAATGAAGCAGCGGTAGAATTTGGAGAATGATAGCTGAAAGCTGAGAATGAATAAATCTTAGATGACGGGCTCCGGATGAACAAACTGAAAAGGCCCCTGAATTGCTCCGGATGGATAAAAAGAATTCTCACAATCAAACAATTATGAGAGGATGACCTCGAATTAGAACCACGATTCTCTGAGAGAACGGATAAGATATGGAGGTAAAACTCTTCTTCGGTCTTCAAAATCCGAGAACAACGACGAGAACACCACCATGTATTGTTGAGATAATCCGGAAGAATCAAAAGCGAAGAGGTTGAGCCAACGATGAAAAGAATTTGACAGATCTTGAAGAAGACATTTGACTGATGATAAATCATTCTTACGTCAAACTTCGAAAGGAATTTGAGAATACCTTCGGGAAAATAAGAAGAGTCAGGTAAGATCCTGGGAAAAGACCTATAGGTTAGGGCCCACTCAAAAGAAACACCGTTGAAGGATTTAAAAGAGAGAATGCACCAGTTGAATTAAATGGCTTGAATGAGATAAACAACCTCGAAATAGGTTGAACGGATCTTGAATGACAAGACGAGCCTTTTGAGATAGCTTGAGCACGCCGGAACAAATGAATAGCGAGAAGTGAAGTATTATGAGGTGCACCAGTATGAGAAGGCATTTGAAACGAGGAAAGGATAAGACCCATAAAGCTTGAATTAAATCCACCATAGAAGAAAAGATCGAAGAATACAACACTTGAAGCTCCGTTAGAATCCTCATGAGAATCACCGGATAAGGACATTGACGGAAAAGGAATGGAGAGACTTCACACAATAAAAGGATACTTGAAAAAGAAATCCGAGTCCTTGAGAAAAAAGGGTGGGTGGGAGGGAAAAACAAAGGCAACTTGGAACGGATAAAGCAAACACCGTTTAGAAGAACTGATAATTGATCTTGCAAAGGTTGAAGTGATCGGATCCAGTTGAAGAGAAAACTCGCCGGGTTGAAAAGGATTGGCATGACAATCTCAATTATCAAGAAGGATTAGTATTCACATCAGAGTATGAGAACACCATTTGGGGAAGGTATGGAATCAACATTTGACTTCGAAGCAACTCGAATACCACAACTCAAAACAAAACAAAGGATTGGCTTGCAGAATAAGCCGAAACAAACATATGATAGAGATTTCGTCCGAAGTTTTCGTGGTGGGGCCTACACGGGCTCGATCGTACAGCACCATCATGTACAAGGCAGTGCACATGACATACGAAGCGTCCCCGAGTCGGCATAGCCAAGGACTCTTTAAGACACAACGAGACCACGGTAAAACCGACCGTGGATAGGCGGACCACTAGACGTCGAACCCCAATTTCAGATCATACATCTGTCGGAAAGATATCCTAAGAGCTACTTGAATTCCCAGTTATAAACTCCCGAAACTTTCCCGGTTATGCAATCAGGTGTTGGGGATACAGGGGAAGCATAATATCTCACCCAAAACTAGCAAATCCTACATCCAGCTGTATCCATCCTTCAACACATAACCAAGAAAGCTTCGGAAATCGTCTACCTCAACCTTCAAAAAGCATCTGTTATACAGGTTATGGCAATACTCCCAAACTCCCGCCCCAGTACTGGGTGGCGTCGAGGTTATCTCACCAACAACTGCATAAAAGAGATTTTCGATGTCGGCAAAACTAAACTCAGGTATTCCAGAACTGCAACGATAAAATTGTGATGACAACACCTCGGAGCTCAACTCCCCGGGACACTGCCACAACCCCTAAATGTCAGGAGGCACCAAGAACAATGTTCTCGTCACAAAACCATCGGAACAATTCCAAGATACCCGCGTGATCCTAAATTTTTTTTGTGAAAATTTGAGAAGAGAAGAGTCAAAACTCTACGTCAGGATGCCTTACAAGAGCGATGAAGGGACTGGGGAGTAAAAAGAATTCCTAAACTCTTCGATATATAATTCCTAAATGACTCAAAACATTTTTCTAGACTCAACAACGGCTGCTAATCCGATCAAGCAGTGGGGGATCCTAAGGTCGGGGAAGGCTCTAATACCAACTTGTAACGCCCTCGATGCGGCTATATCTCCCACGTGTCGAAGCACAACTTAGAGGCATAACCGCATTGAAAGCAATGTCGCAAGTGAGGTAATCTTCACACAACCCATGTAATACATAAGGGAAAGGGATACATAGTTGGCTTACAATCGCCACTTCACACAATTACATGAATAAAGCATTACATCAAACAGATACAATCAAGGTCCGACTACGGAACCAAAATAAAAGAAGAACCCCAAATGCGACAAGGTCCCCGATCGACCCCAACTGGGCTCCACTACTGATCAACTAGAACGAAACAACACAAAGGACAAGATCTTCATCGAGCTCCTCCTGAGCTTGGTTGCGTCATCTGCACGGACTCATCGGCACCTGCAAGCTGGTTTTGGAAGTATTTGTGAGTCAGGGGGACTCAGCAATCCCGCACCCTCGTGATCAA
The DNA here is from genome assembly GCF_003073215.2 of Triticum urartu. NCBI lineage: Eukaryota > Viridiplantae > Streptophyta > Magnoliopsida > Poales > Poaceae > Triticum > Triticum urartu. The sequence continues at coordinate 416,065,232 of NC_053025.1, forward strand.
GACTATTTAAACTTATAGGTAAGGCAAGGTATGATGTGGAGCTGCAGCAAACGACTAGCATATATGGTGGCTAACATACGCAAAAGAGAGCGAGAAGAGAAGGCAAAGCACGGTCGAACAACTATGATCAAGAAGTGATCCTAGAACAACGTACGTCAAGCATTACTCCAACACCGTGTACACTTCCCGGACTCCGCCGAGAAGAGACCATCACGGTTACACACACGGTTGATTCATTTTAATTAAGTTAAGTTTCATGTTATCTACAACCGTACATTAATAAATTCCCATCTACCCATAACCGCAGGCACGGCTTTCAAAAGTTCAAATCCCTACAGGGGAGTCCCAACTTAGCCCATCACAAGCTCTCACGGTCAACGAAGGATATTCCTTCTCCCGAGACATTCCGATCAGACTCGGCATCCCTGTTTTACAAGACATCCTCGACAATGGTAAAACAAGTCCAGCAACACCGCCCGAATGTGCCGACAAATCCCGATAGGAGCTGCACATATCTTGTTCTTAGGGCACACTCAGATAAGCAATCCGTACAACTAAAACCAGCCCTCGAGTTTCCCCGAGGTGGCGCTGCAAGGGGCTCTAGTTTGGACCAACCCTCAGAGGAGCACTGGCCCAGGGGGGTTTAAATAAAGATGACCCTTGGGCTCCGAAAACCCAAGGGAAAAAGAGGCTAGGTGGCAAATGGTAAAACCAAGGTTGGGCATTGCTGGAGGAGTTTTATTCAAGGCGAACTGTCCAGGGGTTCCCATTATAACCCAACCGCGTAAGGAACGCAAAATCCGGGAACATAACACCGATATGACGGAAACTAGGGCGGCAAGAGTGGAACAAAACACTAGGCAAAAGGCCGAGCCTTCCACCCTTTACCAAGTATATAGGTGCATGAAGATAAACAAGATAATATGGTGATATCCCAACAATAAACAATGTTCCAACAAGGAAGGATCTCCAATCTTCACCTGCAACTAGCAATGCTATAAGGGGGGCTGAGCAAAGCGGTAACATAGCCAATCAACGGTTTTCTAGGACATGGTGGGTTAGAGGTTTGACATGGCAATTTGGGAGGCATGATAAGCAAGTGGTAGGTATCGTAGCATAGGCATAGCAAAAGAGCGAGCATCTAGCAAGCAAAGATAGAAGTGATTTCGAGGGTATGATCATCTTGCCTGCAAAGTTGTCAGAGTTGACTTGATCCTCGTAAGCAAACTCAACGGGCTCCTCATTCGCGAATTCGTCTCCCGGCTCTACCCAAACAAGACAAACAAGCAAAAGGAACACAATCAACCACGTGCAATGCTCAAACAACATGATGCAAACATTGTATGATATGCGGGATGCGGTATGTGATGCATATGCAAGATTTGACAAGGAATGATTGAACCTGGCCTCAACATGGAAATCCAAGAGTTACACTGGAAAGGTGGGGTGATTTCGGTTGAAATCGATATAAAGATCACCAGAATCGGATGCACGGTTTGGAAATGGCAAGCAAAATAAATATGGCACCGGTCTGCGATAATCAGCAAGTAGCCATCTAAATGCATCAAGATAAATATGCTACAACACTCAAATGTAACAACAAAATACATGGCAGGGATCCACTCATAATTCTTGAGAAAAGATGAACACGGAGCTACGGCTAATTCATCCATTAACAGGTTCAAGCAAGCATGGCAAAAATGCAAATGATAACAGGTTTCAGACTTGGTGAAATTAACACAAGTCTGGAATTTATCATCAGGAAGCGCACTTTAGAGCATGAAAACTACATGCTACAGGAACTTAACATGTCAAAGCAAGGCATGGCATGAAGCTACTGAAAGCACTTAACAAAAGTCCCTTAGTGACCTTGAGCCAAAAGGGATTAGAAAATACAATTGCAAGCATGTGAACATGGCAAAAACATAAACAGATCTCAGACTTAGTGATAAACTGGAGCATGCAAATCAGTTAATGAGTAGGCATGTTTACAAGCTCGATACAATCAGTACAGAGTATGGCATGAAACACTAAGCATACACCCATCAAGAATACATGGCATAGAAGCTATACATGGCAAGAACAACAACATAGCATGCACAGATCAATAGCAACATCCTCGGCAAAATCGCTAACAAGTCAACAATCTGCCAGCATTCACGATATAGCAAAAATAGAGCTTGATTAACTCAAGCTAGGGTTCTCCATAAATGCAAACAAAGACATGGATGGATAGATCACCACAATGTTAACAAAACATCTTTACTGATCATCCTCAAAAGAGGCACGGATCAGTAGGAAACAACATGAACATATGGCATACCGACAAAATTAGGACAAGGACTTTGTGAAATTCTAAGTCCCTGAAAACAGCATTACCGGTTACACTACTTTCCAAGCTTGTGCTAGTCACCACGCATATAAAAAAATACATGGTAAGAACCTCTGTAAAGATTGCATGGCATATAACAAAACTCATGTAGAGCTCAGGAGCATATCATGCACACATTAATCATGGCAAAAATGACAAATATCTATTTGATGAAACAGATCTGGCAAAATTATCACATAGCCCTCTTCCAATAGAATTTCGGGCATCAAGATGAGCTCAAATGAAAATGATTAAGTGAGATGAAATGATGTACTCATAGAGGCGAACATTTTGATATGCTACACGCGCAAATCGGAGCTACGGATGCAAAGTTATAGCATGATGAAAATTGCAAAAAAATAAGGGGAGAGGGGGAAAGTCAACCCTAGAACTCCCAGATCTAGATCGGGGCGAGCACTGTAGTGATGCACTGTTCACCGGCGCGTGAACCGAGGATGGCCGGCCGGAGAGGGAGGAACCGGGGCCGGATCTGGGCCGGATGTGAACGGGGGCGGCGTCGGCGGTCGTCGGACGACGGCGGAGGAGGTCCGGCGACCTCGCTGTGGCGGCGGGGCGAGGTCCGGCGAGCTCCCTGTGGTGGTGGGGCGAGGTCCGGCCGGCGCGTGGTCGGCGCGGCGGCGGTCGTCAATGGCGGCGCGGCGGGTGGCCGGGAGAAGAGGCGCCGGGCGCAGGGAAGACGAGGCGGCGCGGGCGGGCGCCTCTGGCCCGGCTCGGCGGCGGGGAGGGCCGCGCGCGGGCCAGGCGGGCCGGCACGGGCGAGGCGGCGATGTGGGGCACGCGCTGCCACGTGGCACACCCCGGTTGGCGGCGGCGATTGCGTCCGGTGCGGGCGGACGTGTCCGCGCGCGGAGAGAGAATTTTTAGGGTTTTGGATGGAGGGGATCCGGGAATTTTTGGAGGGGACCTAGTTTTATAGGTAGGAGGAGCTAGGAGCCTCCAAATTGAGCACGGTTTGCGGCCACGCGATCATGATCGAATGATCTAGATGATGGAGAGGGTTTAGGTGGGTTTTATGCCAAATTGGAAGGGTGTTGGGCTGCAACACAAACGAGGCCTTCTCGGTCCCTCGGTTAACCGTTGGAGTATCAAACGAAGTCCAAATGGCACGAAACTTGACAGGCGGTCTACCAGTAGTAAACCAAGGCCGCTTGGCAAGTCTCGGTCCAATCCAGAAATGTTTAACCCCCACACACGAAAAGAGGTAGAAAGGGGCACCGGAGGAGATAGGAGTGCCGGAATGCAAAACGGACAACGAGGAAAATGCTCGGATGCATGAGACGAACACGTATGCAAATGCAATGTACATGATGACATGATATGAGATGCATGGCAAAGGCAAAAACACACGGAGACAAAAACCCGAACCCGAGGAAAATAAAATAACTTCGGCCGGAAACGGCAAGAGTTGGGATACATATAAGGTAAATTACATCCGGGGTGTTACACCAGGCTTCTGTGGCAGCCGCTTGGATCCTCTTCTGGTGATGTCGTCGACCTCTTTGTTGGTGCCACGAGGCACATGCTGTAGCTCCAGGCCCAGGAACTACTTCTCCATTTTTCGCACTTCCGCGAGGTATGCCTCCATGTGCTCATCCTTAGGCTCGTACACCTTGTTAGAGAAGTTGACGAGGAGCTGCGAGTCTCCCTTGATGGTGAGGCATTTCACCCCAGGGCCACCGCCGCTTTGAGGCCGGCAATGAGACCCTCGTACTCTGCGATGTTGTTGGAGACCTTCTCGCCCCACTAGAAGCAGAGCTGTATGACGTAGTAAAGCTTGTCCTGAGTGGGCGAGATGAGCACGGCTCCAGCCCCCGCGCCCTGATCTGCGAACACACCATCGAAGTACATGACCCAACCATCTGGCGCTTCACTTCCTGGTGAGAAGGATCGGTTCTCGCCTGCTTCGAGCTCCGGGGTGTCGGTCCATTCTGCCACAAAGTCGGCGAGTGCAGCAACCTTGATGACTATGGTTGTGCTAAACTCCAGGTCAAATTCTTGTAGCTCGATGTTCCATTCGGCAACCCTTCTCGCAGCATTGGGGCTTCTAAGCACTCTCTCCAACGGGTAAGATGAAACGACCTTGATGGGGTGACCTTGGAAGTAGTGGCGCAGCTTGCGCGAGGCCACCAGGAGCGCGAGCAAGAGCTTTTGAGGCATGGGGTATCGCGCCCTCGCATCTCGCAGGACCATGCTGATGAAGTACACATGGTGTATCGGATTTTGGGTTCCAGCAAAACCCTTGAGGTTCGAACACTGGGGTGCGCATGAAGATCTCCTCCCTCTCTAGCTCGCGCACTCAACGATCTCACGGCCTAGCTTCACGGACCCAAAGAACACAAGACACAAGATTTATACTGGTTCGGGTCACCGTTGCGGTGTAATACCCTACTCCAGTGTGGTGTGGTGGATTGCCTCTTGGGCTGACGATGAACAGTTACAAGGGAAGAACAGCCTCCTGAGGAGAGGTGTTCTTGTGCTTGGTGAACTTGTGTGTTTGAGGATGATCTGGATCCTCTCCTCTATTATGGTGGTGGCTAGTCCTATTTAGAGAGGCCCTGGTCCTCTTCCCAAATATTGAGCAGGAAGGGATCCCACAACTGCCAATTTGAAGGGGGACACCTAGTACAAGCTATCCTGACAAAACTAGTCTTCGCCAGCCAAAGACTCTGGAGGTGACGCCATCTTGGGTTCCACGGTGACCTCCGTCCTGTCGTCCTGCTGGTCTTGGTCTAGTTGCACGGATATGGAAACCTTTGCCTAATGCCTTGGAACTCCTCGCCTGCGCCTGCCTCCTTAACACCAAAGAGGAAACGAGGACACTGTGCGCGCTGGTGCCTGCCTGGTCTTGATCATCATGGCTTGCGTCATTGGGACCTCGCGAGGTTCGCCTTGCCTTGATCTCTCCGCCCCTCGCGAGCCAGCCTACTGAGGCCGCCCCTGAGGAGGTCTTGCGTCGTCCGCCTCGCGAGGCTTGGCCCCTCACGAGGATCTTGAATGTTTGCTGGTGAAGATGGGCCGTACGGGCCGCTGGAGGAGCCACGCTGCGGGCCACAGGTAGGGAAGTCTAGGGACCCCCATTCCCAGAATGCCGACAGTAGCCCCCGGGCCCAAGGCGCGCTCGGGCTTGGCTTCAAGGCAAAGCCAAAGGGCAAGCATGGAGCATCGCGGGCCCCAACAGCCTGCGGCCTTGGTCAATGCGTGGCAACTGATTGGATGTGGGCGTCTCCGCTTCCCCATGCAGCCTTGATATCCGCCTGGCTAGGCAGCCACGGCATCCTACACAGTTGCCTCTCCGTTGCTGGCAATGCACTCCCCGACTTATGTGCTTCCTCGTACCTCTGCCTCCTCTTCCAATCCAACTCAAGCTCTGCCCTTATTGCCATGGCGCCGAACCGGACGGAGAAAGGGAAAAAGCCCCTGTCCTCGGTCAACTCAGCTCCGGCCGTTGAGCCTACCGCCGGCCGATCGCGGGTGCTCAATCGGGAGGCCATGGATAAGGTCCGCCTCGCGCTCGCTACCAGCTTCAACGAATGGGGGGGATGGGGGCCTGGCCTGCGTCCCGAGCCTCCATCGATAGGACGGCCACCGAGGTCTCGTTCTTTGTCAATGCTCTTTGGGCCGGCCTGGTTCCTCCCTTCTCCGCCTTCTTCAATGCCGTGCTTTCCCATTACCAGATCCATATGCTGCACCTTGATCCCCAATCTGTCGCCCTTCTCGCTGTCTTTTCCTTTGTTTGCGAGGCCATGGTGGGCATTGTTCCTTCTGTGGCCCTCTTGCACCATTTCTTGCCGCTGCACCTGACCAACCCCCGACAGTGCTCTGGGTGCGTGAGTTTTCAGGCCGTGCCGGTGATGGCCGGCTCAGGGATCGATTTTGATCTCCCGCCGTCCCCGAGCAGGTTTCCGACGCGGTGGGTGGATGTTGATGTCGGAGTACTTAGCCCTCTGCTCTCGCCTCCGTCGTCGTCCGCCGTCCCCAGCTCCGGCTGGGGTCACGAGGAGCTCGCGGGATCCCGTCTCGCCTTCATCTAGCTCCGGCTGAGGAGGCTGAAGGATCTCGATGTGGTAGCGCCCAAGGTGATGAAGGAGTGCCTAGCTGATGTGGGCCCTGACCAGCGATCAGGATCGCATGAGGCTTCAGGCGTCGGGGCTTTCGACCGAGGAACGAAGGACAGTGCTCGAGGTCTTGGCTGGCGACCGCTCGCCGGGTGACTTGCCTCAAGTGGGTTGTTGCTTATACGATTGCACGAACAGGGTGGAGTTCGCGGGGTAGATGCCCTCCTTCGATGAATGGGGGTTGCGCCCAGTTGACCTTGTGGGGCCCCGTGAGAACCCTGTTGCTGTGGTTCCTCTTCCTGCTACCGGCGCCGAGCTTGCCCCAGGAGTGGACGCAGGGGGCAAGCACCGCTGGAGGATGGAGGCGCGGGCGCTGAGGTGTCGATGCTGCCTGGGGCTCCCGAGGCGTCATCCTCGGGAACCCGTGATTCCTGCCCTGGGCGGCAGCTGAGGAGGCAACATAGTACGCTGTTCCTCAGGCCGAAGCTCCTAAAGCCTCGACAGGTTGTCGTGAGGCGGAGCCCGATAGCTCTCCTCAGGATGGCGCTCCTGATGTCATCTCCTTGGGTGCTTCGCCAGTCGTGCACCACACTGGTCGTCACGTGCAACGCTTGGGCCGGTTCCGCGTGGACTTCGCGGCGCTCCGAAAGAGGAAGGGGTCTCCGAGCTGCAGCAGTGGCGCCGTCCGACTGTTGAAACATAGGAAGTACATCACCATAGATGAGTAAGTACCTTATCTCTATAATTTCTCGAGTGTCGCTTCCCTTCCTGACGGTGGTTTTCCAGGATCCCATGTGCCAAGGCCATGAAGCCCTGGTGACGCAGCCTCTTCCTGCCTCGAGTCTTCCGCTAGCCCTGAGCGTACCAAGCCGGCATGCTGCCCCCGTCACAGGGTCGGCCGGAGAGGCAGGTGCGCCGGCTTGGCGCTTTGAGCCCGCGCTCCTGTTGTCTCTTCTTCGTGGCCTTGTCGGGGGTGTGACGAGCGTGCCAAGATCTCCTCCTCTGGTTATGGACGGTGACTGGATGGCTTCGGTCTTGGTCCGTTCTTCGAGCGGTGAACCTCATCCCAACCGGGCTCCTGCTGAAGCCCAGTTGGTGTCCAGAGGGGCGCCAGCCCCCAGCCCCTGCAGGAAAGGGGCGAGCCGCTTCAGGTCCCGTCAACGGCCCCTGCCATGGAGGATGGAGCCGGCTGCGCATGAAAGGAGCGTCGTCTGCCACGAGCTTTTTTGGGAGGCGATGGACGCGATGAACCGGCTTGGCGGGGAGCTCGCAGATGTAGACGCCCGCCACGAGGCTGAGGGTATTCGGCTGGTGGAGGAGTTGTATGAGCTGAAGGTGGCTATCAATCTTGGGAACCACCAACGTGAGCTTGATAATGCGAAGGCCGAGGCGTCTCTTGCAACTTCACACGAAGCTTGCGCCTGCGCTTTTGAAGAAGCTCGGGAAGCTGATCGACGTTGCGAGATCACAGAGAAGCGCGCGTGGGAGCTCCAAGCCTAGAGTGCTTCCCTGGAGCAGCACGTGGAGGCGCACAAGGCCGCCTTAGCGTTGATGAGGGGGATGCCTATCGAGGAGGAAGAGATCCTGAGGCGTGAGGAGGCGCTGGCACTGGAAGCTGCGGAGCGCAGCCTTGAGCTCGAGCGGTTGGAGATGAGGGAGCGCCGGGTTGCCCAAGCTGAGGACGTTGTTGGTGTGCGCGAGGCCAAGGCCCAGGAGGAAGTCGATCGCCGAGCGGCCGAGGCTCGTGCAGACCTTGTGGGAAGGTACGACCTGAAGTTGAAGCTTGTGGAAGTCGAGGCTGTGGGCAAGACAAAGGCCCTTAGGTCAGGGCTGGACGAAGCCGAACGTCATGAGAAAGCCGCTGTAGCTGCCCTGTCTTCAGTGCAAGCCAAGCTGGCTTCTGCACATGCCGAGCTATCTTCTCTTCAGCAGCGGGTCGCCGACATAGAATCCTCTGTGGAGTGGGGCAGGGAGGAAGAGCTCCGGTGGCGGACGCTAGAGCACGAGCACGCCCCCATGCTCCAACACCTCAGGATCAGAGCCAACGCAGTGCTGGGCGTCGTCTGGGACGAGAATGCGCCTCATCCCCACTCGGATGACTACGCCAGTCACCTCCTTTTCTTCACCGACGTGGTGACGTGCTTGGAGAATCGATCCGAGAGGGCTCGCGTGCTTGTCAAGGAGAGGAGTCGTGGCCTGCTCAAGCGTGCGTTCTCCCGTGTCTTCAGCCATCTCCAGAACACGTACCCCAACTTTGACTTCGACGCCGCCATTGCTCCAGTGCCCCAGGCCATCCAGGATGACCTGGTGCGCTGGGTTGAGGACAATGTGGACGCCCTAGTTAGGTCCTTCACCCCCGAGGATGACGCGGTGGCGGTCGCTACAGATAGAGGCGACGTGGTGGACGATGACGAGGGCGGCGCCAGCGATGGCGGCGACGATGCTGGTGACGATGACAGAGACGTCGGTGATGGTGACAGCGACGCCAGCGATGTGTCTGAGGGCGACCCGGAGGACGTGGTGAGCGACATGTCCGATTGAAACCATGCTTCTTTGTCACTGACCCTGCATATGAAAGCTCGGGCACGGCCCTGAAGATTGTAAGACCATTTTGGGAGGGGAAGCCCCTCATGTAAACAGATTATTGCTTTCGTTCTTCGGCTAGGATAAAGATGTGTTTTCATAAATCTACGAGTCCCGCCATGAGCCTACTTCTGCAGTTTTACCTTTGTCCGGGCTAGTTCCTGACCGGGCCATGAGGTCTTGAGTTCTGGAGGAGCCTACTGATGAGGCTATGTACCTAGGGTAGGGGCACGGACCTGTCCAAAGAGCCCTACCCTAGGACATCCCTAGAAGAAGTCACCTTTCAATCGACTTGAAGGTATCCCACTCGACGGGTTCAAGACACTCGACCAAGAAGCTATCACTCGACCATGAAGCCAACCACTCGACTGCCAGGAGACCTAAAGTCACTCCGCAGGCAAACGGTCGGCTATTAAGTAGTCTTATGGTCATTATAGCACTTTATTAGGGGCGTTACCAGTAATGCCCAACCTTAAATGTACCTTAAACCCTGCATCACTGAGGGCAGGAGAGGGCCGGTGAACTCTATATAAGCCACCCCCCTCCTCTGTATGAAGGGTTCGCACCTCTGTTATTCACACGCCAATAATCCAATCGACCGTCTCCGGGCACCGAGACGTAGGGCTATTACTTCCTTCGTGAAGGGCCTGAACTCGTACATCTTGGTGTGTTTACAACTTCCCAATAGCTAAGATCTAGCCTCTCCATACACCCCCCCCCCTACATCACTGTCAGAGTTAGAACCACGACAGTTGGCGCCCATCGTGGGGCCGGAATCTTAGCGCCTGATTGGAGAAGTTGCGATTTTTCCGATCCCTTTGATCATGGTTTCGTGCGGAGTTTTGGTGGAGGGCCGCGAGATCCGCCTCGGCGCGCTCACGTTCATCGCCGACGACTCCGCCTGGCTTCAGGAGGCACCACTCGACATCGACGCGCTCCCCGTCCGCGGTGGGACGCATTTCCGCGCATGCGTTCGTGGCGTCCTCCTGCGGCAGCCGTCGACCCAGTATCGGTCGGCCCCGTATCGTCTCCCCGCTCTGTCTCCCACCGGCGCAAGCGCTCCGGTCGGTCGAGACTTCAGAGGTGGGTGAGGCATGCTGTGGCTCGCCAGTCGGCCGCCCCACAAGTCGCGGCAATCGAGCCCGACGAATCCCTCTGCGGCCTGTTCGACCTGTCCACTGGCTCCGCGGAGACCGCATCCGAGTGCGACACCAGCGACCCAGCGGCTGAGATTCTGGCGGTTGATGGAACGCACAGTCCTCCCAGTTTCCCTCGCGCTGATGGAGGCGCGGGTGGGGGCGACCCGTCGCATCCCCATGATGAGTATCTCCCCGAACCTCTCACGTCGTTACAGCGAGAGGAGCTTCGCCGCCGGAACATGGACGCACTCCACACTCCTATTGTCGGAGAGACCCCCAAGGCCCAGGCCTTGGAGGACGCGCGCTTGGCTAACTTGGCCGAGCGCACTCGACTGGAGAATCTCGAGCGAGCACTCGATGAGCAAGCGTGTCAGCGGGCTCCCGAGTCTAGTCGACGTTAGCTCTTCCCGCCGACGCAAGTATGCCGAACCCCAGTTCAGAATTTGGCCGCCGCGGCCCGCATAGCAGAATCGATTCAGCCCTCCCAGTCGTAGGCTGGCAGGGGCTTGCTGCAGATCAGAGCGTTGCTCCGGGCGGCGGGAAACCAGAATTCCGCTGTTTCTCAGTCACGGAATAGGATCCACAGTCGATCCGTTGTAATAGATACAGTCCAGTCGGCTCACAGCCCGAGGTCGCCCCCGAGTCGTGAGGGACGTGGTGACCGGCGTGATCAGTACAGAAGGAATGAGCAGTATGATCACCGATCCGATCGTGATGATCGACGTCGAGTGCCAACCCCTCCCCCGAGGAGTGGGTCATATGCGCCTCGACATCGAGATGACAGGCGCCCTCCTAGTGTTGGGCAGAGGATTCCAGTCGACCCCAGGGACCCAGGCTTTGACGCGAGATCTATCCTCGTTCAAGGTTTGGTTGACAGGAACAGAGCTCATCGGGAAGGCCACAACAGAGATGCGCCTGCCAGCAGCAGAGTACGTGTTTCGGGGCCAGAGTGTTTCAGTTGAGCCATCAGGGCCGCAGTGATTCCTCCCAACTTTCGGTTGGCGACTGGAGTCAACAAGTTCACTGGTGAGTCTAAGCCTGACACTTGGCTCGAAGATTACCGAGTAGCTGTACAGATTGGCGGTGGCAATGATGAGGTGGCCATGAAGCATTTGCCTCTCCTGTTAGAGGGCTCGGCCAGAGCGTGGCTGAATCAGTTAGCACCCAGCAGCATCTACACTTGGGAGGATCTCTCTCGAGTGTTTGTCACAACCTTTGAGGGAACATGCAAGCGACCCGCAGGCCTTACAGAATTGCGGTCTTGCATGCAGAAACCGAGTGAAACTCTGAGGGATTACATCCAGAGGTGGATCACTTTGCATCACACAGTTGAGAACGTACCAGATCACCAAGCAGTTTGTGCCTTTAAAGAAGGCGTCAAGAACAGAGAGTTGAACCTGAAGTTCGGTCGGACCGGAGAAATGTCTCTGAATCGGATGATGGAAATTGCCACCAAATACGCTAACGGAGAATATGAAGATCGACTCCGGAGTGGCAAGCAGAAAGCAGTCGCCCAGGAAACCAGAGGCAATTCCAGTCAGAAGCAGAAGCGGAAGGCCGAGCCAGCCACCCCTGGGGAGGCCCTGGCCGTAACCCAGGGAAATTTCAAGGGAAAACCCAAAGGCCCTTGGAAGCCCAAGAAAGTCAAGGATCAAGATGGAAATGATGTTTTGGATCTGCCATGTCACATCCACACCAAGAAAGATGAAGAGGGTAATTTTATTTACCCAAAGCATACCACTCGACAGTGCCGGCTCCTGATCCAACAGTTTCAGGGCAAACAGTCCAAAGATAAGGAAAAAGAGTCGGACAGAGTTGAGGACAAGGAAGATAGTGACGATGGATACCCCCAAATTAATTCCACCCTGATGATTTTTGCTGATGTCGAAAGCAAAAGTCGACTGAAAGTCATCAACCGCGAGGTGAATATGGTTGCTCCGGCAACACCCAGTTATCTGAAGTGGTCTCAGACTGCCATCACATTCGACCAGGCCGATCACCCTACGCACATTGCCACCCCTGGGAGGCAAGCTTTGGTGGTCGACCCAGTTGTCGGAGGCACTCGACTGACCAAAGTCCTGATGGATGGTGGCAGTGGCCTGAACATATTGTATGCTGAAACATTGAAAGGGATGGGCATTCCGATGTCCAGGCTCAGCGCCAGCAACATGAGTTTCCATGGAGTCATTCCTGGAAAGAAAGCCGAGTCACTCGGCCAGATTGCTCTCGATGTGGTTTTCGGTGATTCAAAGAATTACCGCAAGGAAAAGTTGACATTTGAGGTTGTGGACTTCCAAAGTGCTTATCATGCTATTCTGGGCTGGCCAGCTTATGCACGCTTCATGGCTCGACCGTGCTACGTGTATCTCAAGTTGAAGATGCCCGGCCCCAGAGGTGTGATCACCGTTACAGGCAATCGGAAGAAAGCAGAGGAGTGTTTTCAGAAAGGATCAAAGATTGCTGACGCTCAGATGGCAGTTGTTGAGCTGCAAGAGTACCAGAAGACTGCTGATCCGAGTGAATTGCTACGAGCCAAGAAGCCTGCTTCAGAATCTGCTTTTCAGTCGTCCGGTGAAACTAAGCCAGTTCACATTCACCCGACCGACCCCGATGCTGCTCCGACTCACATCTCAACGACGCTCGACTCCAAATAGGAAGAAGCGCTCATCCAGTTCCTCCGTGAGAACTGGGACGTCTTCGCATGGAAGCCTTCTGACATGCCTGGAGTTCCCAGGAGGCTGGCTGAGCACCGTCTACGAGTCGACCCAAAGTTCAAGCCTGTGAAAGAACATCTTCGATGGTCCGCCGTCTAGAAGAGGAAAGTTATTGGCGAGGAGGTGGCTCGGCTCTTAGCAGCGGAGTTCATCCGAGAGATTTACCACTCCGAGTGGCTCGCCAATGTTGTTATGGTCCCCAAGAAGGACAAGTCACTTCGCATGTGCATTGATTTTAAACATATCAATCGGGCCTGCCCGAAAGATCATTTCCCCCTCCCCCGCATCGACCAGGTAGTCGACTCGACCGCGGGGTGTGAGCATTTGTCTTTTCTAGATGCTTATTCAGGGTACCATCAGATCCGTCTGTATGGACCCGACGAGATCAAAGCGGCTTTCATCACCCCATTCGGGTGCTTCTGTTACATCACCATGCCATTCGGCCTCAAGAATGCTGGAGCCACGTTCATGAGGATGATTCAGAAGTGTTTGCTCACTCAGATCAGTCGGAACATAGAAGCATACATGGATGATATTGTGGTTAAGTCACGGAAAGGTTCCGACCTACTGACTGACCTCGCCGAAACCTTTGCTAACCTCAGGAGATATGATATCAAACTCAATCCATCAAAGTGCACATTCGGAGTTCCAGGTGGAAAGTTACTCGGTTTCCTCGTTTCCGAACGAGGAATCGACGCCAATCCCGAGAAAGTTGGCACCATACTCCGGATGAAGCGCCCTGTGCGTGTACACGATGTCCAGAAGCTTACAGGTTGCTTGGCCGCTCTAAGTCGATTCATTTCTCGTCTCGGTGAAAAGGCGTTGCCTCTTTACCGACTGATGAAGAAGTCTGACAAGTTCGAGTGGACTCCGGAAGCTGATGCAGCGTTCGCAGAGCTCAAAGCTCTGCTCTCCACCCAGCCGGTGCTTGCTGCCCCAATCAGTAAAGAGCCTCTGCTGCTTTACATTGCGGCCACGGGACAAGTTGTCAGTACAGTACTTACGGTCGAGCGGGAAGAAGAAGGAAAGGCCTTCAGAGTTCAGCGCCCAGTATATTATGTGTCTGAAGTTTTGACTCCTTCGAAGCAAAGATATCCCCATTACCAGAAGCTTGTATATGGGATTTACATGACCACGAAGAAGGTTGCACACTACTTCTCTGACCATTCCATTACAGTCGTCAGCGACGCTCCACTGTCAGAGATTTTGCATAACAGAGATGCAACTGGTCGAGTGACAAAGTGGGCGATTGAACTCCTTCCCCTAGATATCAAGTTTGAAGCAAAGAAGGCTATCAAGTCCCAAGCAATTGCAGATTTCGTCGCCGAGTGGATTGAACAGCAGCTTCCGACCCAAGTTCACTCGGAGCACTGGACCATGTTCTTCGATGGATCTAAGATGCTGAATGGTTCCGGTGCTGGGGTAGTATTGGTCTCCCCCCGAGGAGATAAGCTCAGATATGTTCTCCAGATTCACTTCGATTCCTCCAACAATGAAGCAGAATATGAAGCACTCTTGTATGGGTTGCGCATGGCCATTTCACTCGGCGTCCGGTGCCTCATGGTCTACGGCGACTCAGATTTGGTGGTTAATCAGGTGATGAAGGAGTGGGACGTCAGAAGCCCAGCTATGACTGGCTACTGCAACGCAGTAAGAAAGCTAGAAAAGAAATTCGAGGGGTTAGAGCTTCATCACATCCCCCGACTGAAAAATCAAGCAGCTGATGATCTGGCAAAGATAGGCTCCAAGAGAGAAGCCATTCCCAGCAATGTGTTTTTGGAGCACATCCGCTTGCCGTCAGTCCAGGAGGATCCTTTCATAGAAGAAGCCCCGCAACCGAAAAGTGCCACAGATCCGACTAAAGTCGAAATTCCTGCTGTGGTCGACCTAGTCATGGAGGTCTTGGCTATCACTCCCGACTGGACGATACCATACATCGCGTATATCTTGAGGAAACAACTTCCAGAGGACGAAGAAGAGGCCCGACAGATCGTCCGTCGATCTAAAGCTTTCACAGTCATAAAAGGACAGTTGTATAGAGAAAGCGCGACTGGAATCGGTCAGAAGTGCATAACGCCAGAAGAAGGTCAGATGATCCTTGATGATATCAACTCGGGGACCTGTGGTCACCATGCGTCCTCTCGGACCATTGTGGCCAAAGCATACTGAGCAGGTTTTTTCTGGCCCAGGGCAAACGAAATGGCGAAAGAGATAGTCGACAAGTGTGAAGGCTGCCAGTTCTACTCCAACATGTCGCACAAGCCGGCATCAGCTCTGAGGACCATTCCACTCGTCTGGCCCTTCACTGTTTGGGGACTGGACATGGTTGGTCCACTGAGAACAGGCAGGAGCGGATTCACACATGTGCTTGTGGCAGTCGACAAGTTTACCAAATGGATTGAAGCCAAGCCTATCAAAAATCTTGATGCTAGCACTGCTATCAGTTTCGTCAGAGAGTTGATATTCAGATATGGGGTCCCGCATAGCATCATCACTAACAATGGGTCAAACTTCGATTCAGACAAGTTCAGAGCTTTTTGCGCCTCTCAAGGCACATGAGTCAACTACGCGTCGGTCGCGCATCCTCAGTCGAATGGACAAGCTGAAAGAGCAAATGGTCTAATTCTCAAAGGACTGAAGCCTCGACTGATGCGTGATCTCAAGCACGCAGCAGGCGCTTGGGTCGACGAGCTTCCGTCAGTTTTGTGGGGACTGAGGACCACCCCGAACCGGTCGACTGGAAGAACGCCATTCTTTCTGGTTTACGGAGCCGAAGTCGTCCTGCCGAGTGATCTACTTCACAACGCCCCCAGAGTCGAGCTTTACGACGAAGACGAAGTAGAGCAAGCCCGGCAAGACGCAGTCGACCTCCTAGAGGAGGAGAGGGAAATGGCTATGATCAGATCGACCATCTATCAGCAAGACTTGCGTCGATTCCATGCCAGAAATGTGAAGAGCCGAGCCTTCCAAGAAGGAGATTTGGTCCTCCGAGTGGATCAGCAGAAACCACACAAACTTGCTCCTACTTGGGAAGGCCCCTTCATCGTCACCAGAGTCCTCCATAATGGAGCATATCACCTCTACAATGTTGATCGCCAGATCGACAAACCACGAGCTTGGAATGCGGAACTGCTCCGCCCATTTTACACTTGAACGAGATGTAATAAGGAAAAATTTCCTGCAGTACATTTTTATCAAAGACAAGAGTGTTCCAATAACTGTTGTCACTTTTGTTTGCATACGAAATCCCCCAGTGGGTGACTTAGCTGCGAATCCGTTTCGCCTAAGTTTGAAAAATCCTACCGAGTGGAGAGCCAGACTCCCACTCGGGGGCTTAGCTGCAGCCCAGTGCTTGCCTAAGTGTTCAAAAATTCTACCGAGTGAGAACAAACCTCCCACTCGGGGGCTTAGCTGTAGTCCAGTACTTGCCTAAGTTCTCCCACTTAGAAACTTAGCTGCAGTCAGGCACTCGCCTAAGTTTGAAAAATCCTACCGAGTGGAGAGCAATCCTCCCACTCGGGGGCTTAGCTGCAGTCCAGTACTCGCCTAAGTTCTCCCACTTAGAGACTTAGCTGTAGTCAGGCACTCGCCTAAGTTTGAAAAATCCTACCGAGTGGAGAGCAATCTTCCCACTCGAGGGCTTAGCTGCAGTCTAGTACTCGCCTAAGTTCTCCCACCTAGAGACTTAGCTGCAGTCAGGCACTCGTCTAAGTTTGAAAAAATCCTACCGAGTGAGAGCAAACCTCCCACTCGGGGGCTTACCTGCAGTCAAGTACTCACCTAAGTTCTCCCACTTAGAGACTTAGCTGCAGTCAGGCACTCGCCTAAGTTTGAAAAATCCTACCGAGTGGTGAGCAATCCTCCCACTCGGGGGCTTAGCTGCAGTCCAGTACTCGCCTAAGTTCTCCCACTTAGAGACTTAGCTGCAATCAGGCACTCGCCTAAGTTTGAAAAATCCTACCGAGTGGAGAGCAATCCTCCCACTCGGGGGCTTAGCCGCAGTCCAGTACTCGCCTAAGATCTCCCACCTAGAGACTTAGCTGCAGTCAGGCACTCGCCTAAGTTTGAAAAAATCCTACCGAGTGAGAGCAAACCTCCCACTCGGGGGCTTAGCTGCAGTCCAGTACTCGCCTAAGTTCTCCCACTTAGAGGCTTAGCTGCAGTCAGGCACTCGCCTAAGTTTGAAAAAATCCTACCGAGTGGAGAGCAATCCTCCCACTCGGGGGCTTAGCTGCAGTCCAGTACTCGCCTAAGTTCTCCCACCTAGAGACTTAGCTGCAGTCAGGCACTCGCCTAAGTTTGAAAAAATCCTACCGAGTGAGAGCAAACCTCCCACTCGGGGGCTTAGCTGCAGCCCAGTGCTCGCCTAAGTTTGAAAAATCCTACCGAGTGAGAGCAAACCTCCCACTCGGAGGCTTAGCTGCAGCCCAGCGCTCGCCTAAGTGTTTAAAAATCCTACCGAGTGAGAGCAAACCTCCCACTCGGAGGCTTAGCTGCAGCCCAGCGCTTGCCTAAGTGTTTAAAAATCCTACCGAGTGAGAGCAAACCTCCCACTCGGGGGCTTAGCTGCAGCCCAGCGCTCGCCTAAGTGTTTAAAAACCCTGTCGAGTGAGAGCAAACCTCCCACTCGGGGACTTAGCTGCGGCCCAGTGCTCGCCTAAGTGCAGGACACAAACCAATCCGCAAGGACGACGAGGCGCAAGTCGACTTCTACCTTCTCCTTCAGAGTTGCGCCGCAGATACAAGGTTATTCCGAGTGAAGATCGAATTCCACTCGATGGATCAAACCATGAAGATATTCAAAGAGAAATCAAGTTCAGATAAATCCTAAAAGGTCCCAGACCTCAGATCAAAGTACTCGAGCCCTCGGCTCGGCGGAGTTTAACGGTTACAAATCCACTCGGCATTCCGAGGCAAATTTAAAGCGAAGCATAAAAGTTTTTCATTCCTCGGGAGGAGGACTGGAAGGGGCGACGAACTCGTCCAAGTCGATCCCGTCTGCAATACGAGTGGTGGCAGCAATGAAAGTCTCCATGAAGTCTTGAAAGTTGTGCTTCCTGGTATTGGCAACTTGGATGGCGGCCAGCTTTTCTTCTCGCGCTTCTTTGCAATGGACGCGGACCAGAGACACAGCGACATCAGCACCACATCTAGCAGAAGATTTCTTCCATTCCTCCACTCAACCTGGGACTTCATTAAGTCGAGCCATCAGGGACTCGAGGTCGTTCTGAAGCGTCATCCCAGGCCAGAGTGATGTGTCGATCCGCGACATCGCAACCTTCAGTCGAGCAAGATAGTCAACCACGTTGGCAATACGAGACTCCAGACGGAGCACGTTCATTGCAGCCTCGTCCTTCACAAGGGAGTTAGCAGGGTCCAAGCCTGGCTCCACTCGACTGGTCTCCTCTTCAAAGTTCTGACAGAATTCTGCAAATACGATTCAAGAATAAGACAGTGACCCTACACAGACTTGGTAACTGCAAGACAGTCGGGGCGGAGTAATTACCTTCGAGCACGACGAACAGCTTCTTGGCGAGTCCACCAAGATAAGCCTCCAGATCGTTCCTCTTCCCCGCTAGCTCGCCTGCCTTGTCGTGCAGAGCCATGTTGTCGTTCTTCAGTCGGCTAACCTCTTGATTGGCTACCTCGAGAGCAGCTTTCAGTCTGGAGTTCTCCTGCTCAAGAGCTCCGACCGAGGCCATTTTCTCTTCAGCAAGCCTCGTTTTATCCAAGACCTCCTTCTGTGCCTCCGCAAGATCTTGATCCTTCTTCTTCAGAGCTTCCTCCAGTTTATCTGCGGCACGTCGAGCGAAATCAACATCAAGAAAGAAAAGCCACTCGTCAAGAATGGAGAACCTCGCCAACCGTACCTTTTGCTTCTTCTTGCGCCTTCTTCAAATTCTCCTAAGCAAGCTTCAAGTTAAGGTTGAGCTGGATCTGCTGATTCTCCAACTCAGTATAGCGAGCTACAAGTTCGCAAGATTTCTGTAAAAAGAAAAATCAGTCGACAGACGTCCAAGACAAGTTGCTTCCGAGCAACTAAAAGAGACAATGATGACGTTTCTAAGACTACAGCCGAATCAAGAACATTCGACAGTAGTCTCGGGGACTACACCCAGTGGGTGCACTCAGCGTGCCCCCACTGTAAAGAAAAGAGTCGACTGCCCGCAGTCGACCGGATACAGTCCCACTCGACATGGCCTGACCAGACCGAGCGAAGAAATACAGCTACAGCAACACAATATAAAGACTACAGTCGACTGCCAGCAGCCCACCGTAGTCTCGGGGACTACAACGAGTGGGTGCACTTAGCGTGCCCCCACTCGTCCAAGAATTGGCAGACACACCCAATGGGTGTACAGATACGAAGATCTTTGGAAAAGAGGTTCTTCAAATAGCATATCGTGAACAGACCAAGTGTTGAGTCGACTGACCTGGACGTTACTCTGAAGAGCCGAACTTGCGTCGTAAGCTGCTTGGCTGGCCTCCCGAGCCACCTTCACTTGCTCCATCATGATCCCCGCCTGGCGTATAGCCTCTTTTGCAGCAGCCGCTTGGTCCTCAGGGACGGGGTATGCGGCAAAAAGCAAAGACGGATCCGCAGTAAACGTCGAGGGCCGCACACTCGTCAGAGGAATGGCGAAGGTCACAGAAGCCCGAGTGGTGTCGCCACCATCCCGAGCTACGGCCTCAGACGCCGGAGCGGATTGGGGGGTCTTGTCAGCCGATGCCCTCTTGTTCCTCCTCACTCTCAACGGTTCATTGTCGTTGTCATCCGGGAGGTCAATAACATGAGGAGGGGCTACAAGGGAAACATTCAATCGACCAGAGTTGCAATAAATGTTCAGTCGACTCAAAGCGGAACGTCAGTAATCGTACCAGGGTTGGAGGTAACAGCATCCTCCATCTCTTGGTCGTCATCCTTGGCGGAGATCTCAGAAGTAGCAGCACTGCAAGTCTCGAAAGTCAGTCAGTTGGCTCAATGAATCGACCAAGGATCTGTCCATGGTCGACAAAGGAAAACAAGTTTTATTATTACCCAGAAATGGTGGGGACGGCCATCTTCATCTTGGGCAGAGCCTTGGGCGGCTTGGACGGCGCTGCGCGTGGGTGCTTGGGAGCCTTTCCAGTCGGCGTAGGAGAAGAGGTCCGAGGGTGTTTCGACGACTGCCCAACAGGAGCAGTCGCCCTACCACGCTCCCGCACTTGGTCGTGTGTGAGCTTGGATCGCCCCTCCGGGCGGGGGGGTTCAACCTCCTCCTCCTCCTCTTCGCTGGAGCCGACGTCGTCGCCTCCCTCTCCTTCACCGTCGGACTCCCACTCGCCTTGATCGTCTCCGCTCTCACCTCCGCTCGCCTCCCCTTCCTCAGTTGGCCCCTGTGCCCCGTTGGGCGTCGAGTACATCTCGGTAGTCGCCTGGAAAATAACAGACAAGACGAAAGTCAATCGACCTACTCAAAGAAGACCAATGAAGAAACAAGATCTCAGTCAGGAGCATAAAGACATACCTGGTCCACGTCATACGAGTTGTCGAGTGGAATTACCCTCCTGGCTCCTCGGGGGTTGTCTTTGTTCCCCATGATGCTCGACAGCCACCCCTCCAGCATCTCGTCAGTAACCTCCTCCGGGTGGACCCGAGTGGTGTCGTCGAGACCCAAGTACAGCCACATCGGGTGGTCACGAGCCTGGAGCGGTTGGATGCGCCTTCGGAGGAAGACCTCCAGCAAGTCCATACCAGTCACGCCCTCACGGACAAGCTCAACCACTCGACCAGCCAGTACTTTGACTTGGGCCTTTTCCTCCGGCGTCACTTTCAGAGAAGCAGGTTTTTCAGCTCGGTCGAGTGAGAAAGGGGGAAGTCCGGTCGACTGCCCTGGGGTCGCCTGGTCTTGACAGTAAAACCAGGTCGCCTGCCAACCGCGGACCGACTCCGGGAAAATGATAGATGGAAAACAACTCTTTCCCCTCGTCTAGATCGCCAGGCCCCCGCACAGCTGAATCACCTGCGTCCTTTCGTCACTCGACTTGGGCTTCTTGACCGATTGAGAATGGCAGGTAAAGATGTGCTTGAAGAGTCCCCAATGGGGGCGGCAACCCAAGAAACCCTCACACATGGAAATGAAAGCAGCAAGATATACGATGGAATTGGGAGTGAAGTGGTCGAGCTGCGCTCTGAAGAAGTTCAGAAAGCTCCGGAAAAAAGGATGGGGCGGCAGAGAAAACCCTCGGTCGATATGGGTGGCTAGGAGCACACACTCACCGTCGCGAGGCTGAGGTTCGATCTCTCTCCCCGGGAGACGCGCAGCTTCGTGGGGAATGACTCCCCCCTCGACCATGTCGTCGAGGTCTTCTTGCCGGATCACCGACGGCATCCAGTCGCCCTGGATCCAGCCGCGGGGCAGGGCAGACCTTGAGGAAGATCCGCCCCGAGAAGATCTCTTCCCTTTCCCCTGCGCCGCCGCCTTCTTCGCGCGCTCCAGAGCGGATGTCTTGTCCTTCGCCATCGTCGCCGGCAAAACTCGCACGGGTCTGCGGCGCTAGGGCGAGAGCAGAGGTGGCGGAGAAGCTTGCGAAGGGAGAGAGGAAGAAGAGAGCACACTGTTGGGAAACCCCAAGCCGGCTACTTATAAGATGCCGCTCCCGAGTGGCTGACTGGTAGGCCCAGGCAATCCAGTCAAATCCCACAGCGGACGCGCGCGCAGTACGTGGCGAAAAAGGTGGCGCGGAAATCGAGGAGCTTCCGCTTTACCGCTTCCGATTACTGCGGCCGCTCCCGTCCCGCGCGCTTCCCGAAATCCGAATCTCACGACATCCGCGGGCTGCAAAACAACTTGTCAAAACAGAAGACCCCGCTCGCGCCGACACTTGGTATGTCACAAGTAAAGAAATTCACTCGACGAAAGGCCTGGAATGGATCAAGGCGACTGGAAGAGGTTGACGACATCATCCGTGACGATTGACCCAAAACGAGGCACTCATGCAGCCCAAAGGACCAGTCGGAAGGATCTCCAACTCTTTCCCCACTCAAACCTCGATCCATTCGGGGGCTAATGATGAGGCTATGTACCTAGGGTAGGGGCACAGACCTGTCCAAAGAGCCCTACCCTAGGACATCCCTAGAAGAAGTCACCTTTCAATCGACTTGAAGGTATCCCACTCGAGGGTTCAAGACACTCGACCAAGGCTATCACTCGACCATGAAGCCAACCACTTGACTACCAGGAGACCTAAAGTCACTCCGCAGGCAAACGGTCGGCTATTAAGTAGTCTTTATGGTCATTATAGCACTTTATTAGGGGCGTTACCAGTAACGCCCAACCTTAAATGTACCTAAAACCCTGCATCACTGAGGGCAGGAGAGGGCCGGCGAACTCTATATAAGCCACTCCCTCCTCTGTATGAAGGGTTCGCACCTCTGTTATTCACACGCCAATAATCCAATCGACCGCCTCCGGGCACCGAGACGTAGGGTTGTTTACTTCCTTCGTGAAGGGCCTGAACTCGTACATCTTGGTGTGTTTACAACTTCCCAATAGCTAAGATCTAGCCTCTCCATACACACCCCCCTACATCACTGTCAAAGTTAGAACCACGACACCTACCGATCCGCCCGAGACGGCCTCGCGAGAAGTGAGTGTTAGCCATGGAGGGACGTGTGCGCATCGTTCCCAGCCCCCGCTCGCGAGGAGCTCGCGCGCGGGGGGGGGGGGGGGGGGGGGGGGGGGGGGCAGCAGGGGTGAACCCTGAACCCCGAACCAGGGCCAGGAACCAAATCACAAGAAATCGCATGAACGAGAAAAGACACCCCCGCGCTTACCAACGAAAACTCAGCTTCAACTTAAATCCGAAACCAGAAAACAGGGCTACAAAAAGAGAGATTGAAAGCAAATGGCCGCGTCCGGCACCTAGTCTAGTTTTCTTGCCTTCTCACCAGCGCGGAGCTAAGTGCTGCCACTAGTCGTGGGAGGGAGCCCCCGAGGCCCGAGGGCGGCACTCCTGAGACTCCGGGGCGTGTACAACCCCACTCATTATTACGTGAGAGTGTCACGAGCGGAGATCTTCACAGACGCGAGCCTTACTTCATATCGCCAGACGAGGGCCCCGCCTTGCGCCACCCTCGACCACCACTAGAGCCGACCGGTAACCAGGACGACACCAGGGGGCAAAGGGGACGCCAGCGGCACCCTCGGCGACCACGGGTCCTCTACCGGGGGAAGGCTCGCCGGCACCTCCCCGGCAGAGGGCCTACCTCCGGGGGATGTCTTGCTCCGTGCGATGCGGGGAGGGGCCTTGCTCCCGGCTCCTCCCCGGCAGCCCCCAGTGCACTCCCCCTGGTGGAAGGGAGGCCGCCGAGCTGGGGCCGCCGTCCGCCACCGTGACCTGATCCTCATGCGGCCCATGGTTAGCGTAAGCTTGCTCCTCAGAGATTAGTGGTACCCTGTAGCTGTTGTTGCTGGCATGGTTGGTGAGGCTTCCGAGAGGCTCCTGGAAGGCCCCAGTTTCTCGTGCCTCCTCCTCCCAGCTCGGCTCGAGGAACGAGCTAGGGTCGTCTTCCAGCGCGTACTCCTGGTCCATCATGCGGGGTACGTAGGCCTCCGAGGCCGCCGCCTCGAAGACCTCGCCGTAGTGCCCCGCGCTCCATGTCGCCCGGCCCAGCGCACCGCCCAGAGGTTGGTAGGGAAGCATCCCGCCGGGGCCGTAGGCGGCGACGCTCGTACCTGCGCTCGTTGGAGGTGGCGGGGGTGCAATTGGGCGTTCGGTGCCGTTGGCCACACAAGTGTTTATGGATCCCAGATGCGCGCCCAGGGGTGCATGAGCACGGTGAGGCCCGCCATGCGATCCGGTCGCGGCCTGAGGTGTAAGCAGAGAGCAGAAGGGAGGCGCTCCCGAGGCCGCGGCGTCCAGTAGCACGGCGATGTGCTCCAGCAGCACATTCCAGCTGCTCTCCATCAGCCGGCATCATAGCAGCTCGCGAGCCACCGTGAGCACGGCCCTTCATGTTTGCTTGTTCCCGTCGGGTGTGCGGCGTCGTGGCCATGGCATGGCTTGAAGCCCTTGCAGCTGCCCATACTTGGCGTGGAGTAAGGGTGGATGGCGCTTGACCATGCCGCCCGTGCCCTGCAGCACTTGGCGGTGCGCATGCTGCCTGGGATGCGGGGTTGAGGTCTTCTTCGGCAGGCGAGGCCGCCCGGGCCAGCCAAGCTCCCCACCGGTCGCCGTTGGTCCTCGGGCCGCCGGACATTGGAGCTGCGGAGTGTCGGCGGATCGACTGGCGGAAGGAAGACTCCGGCGCACCCTTACCTGGCACGCCAAATGTCGGATTTCGGGTTCTGTCAAAACCCTTGAGGTTCGAACACTGGGGCGCGCACGAAGATCTTCCCCCTTTCTAGCTCGCTCAGTCAACGATCTCATGGCCTAGCTTCACGGACCCAAAGAACACGAGACGCAAGATTTATACTGGTTCGGGCCACCGTTGCGGTGTAATACCCTACTCTAGTTTGGTGTGGTGGATTTCCTCTTGGGCTGAGGATGAATAGTTACAAGGGAAGAACAGCCTCCTGAGGAGAGATGTTCTTGTGCTTGGTGAACTTGTGTGTTTGAGGATGATCTGGATCCTCTCCCATGTTATGGTGGTGGCTAGTCCTATTTATAGAGGCCCTAGTCCTCTTCCCAAATATTGAGCAGGAAGGGATCCCACAACAGCCAATTTGAAGGGGGACAGCTAGTACAAGCTATCCTGACAAAAGTAGTCTTTGCCTGCCAAAGGCTCTGGTGGTGATGCCGTCTTGGGCTCCACGGTGACCTCCGTCCCGCCGTCCTGCTGGTCTTGGTCTTGTTGCGCTGATATGGAAACCTTTGCCTGATGCCTTGGAACTCCTTGCTTGCTCCTGCCTCCTTGACACCAAAGAGGAAACGGGGACACTATGCGCTGGCTCCCGCCTGGCGCCCGCCTGGTCTTGATCGTCATGGCTTGCGTCATTGGGACCTCGCGAGGTTCGCCTTGCCTTGATCTCTCCGCCCCTCGTGAGCCAGCCTGGTGAGGCCGCCCTTGAGGAGGTCTTGCATCGTTCGCCTCGCGAGGGTCTTGAATGTTTGCTGGTGAAGATGGGTCGTATGGGGCCGCTGGAGGAGCCATGTTGCGGGCCGCAGGCAGGCAAGTCTGGGGACCCCCATTCCCAGAACGCCGACAGGGTGCTCAACAAGGGTGGGAGAGTTGATGGAGTTTTTGCTCTCGGGGACTGAGGTGTTTCCTGTGGATTTCCAGCTCCTGGGGCTTGATGACTGATCGGGGCAGCCGCTGTCTCAGGAGCATCACCTTGGTGCTGAGCTGCCTCATCCGGCTTGGCAACTCCACTAGGCTGGTCCTCGTCCTCGAGCCCCTCCCCGAGGGCTACCAGCGCCACGCTAGCGGAGTGGGGTGTGGCAGACAGGTAAAGTACCAAGGGCTCGCGAGGACGAGGTGCCACCATCACCGCCGGGCTCGTCAAGTATCTCTTGAGGTCTTGAAATGCCAGGTCGGCCTCGGGGGTCCACTCGAACGGAACTTTCTTCTTCATCAGCTTGAAGAACGACAAGGCGCGTGTAACGCCCTCGATGCGGCTATATCTTCCACGTGTCGAAGCACGACTTAGAGGCATAACCGCATTGAAAGCAATGTCGCAAGTGAGGTAATCTTCACACAACCCATGTAATACATAAGGGAAAGAGATACATAGTTGGCTTACAATCGCCACTTCACACAATTACATGAATAAAACATTACATCAACCAATACATACAAGGTCCGACTACGGAACCAAAATAAAAGAAGACTACCCCAAATGCTACACAGATCCCCGATCGACCCCAACTGGGCTCCACTACTGATCAACTAGAACGAAACAACACAAAGGACAAGATCTTCATCGAGCTCCTCCTTGAGCTTGATTGCGTCATCTGCACGGTTCAACGGCACCTGCAAACTGGTTTTGGAAGTATCTGTGAGTCACGGGGACTCAGCAATTTCACACCCTCGCGATCAAGACTATTTAAGCTTATGGGTAGGTAAAAGGTATGAGGTGGAGCTGCAGCAAGCGACTAGCATATTTGGTGGCTAACATATATGCAAAAGAGAGAGCGAGAAGAGAAGGCAAAGCACGATCGAGAAACTATGATCAAGAAGTGATCCTAGAGCAACCTACGTCAAGCATAACTCCAACACCGTGTTCACTTCCTGGACTCTGCCGGAAGAGACCATCACGGTTACACACGCGGTTGATGTATTTTAATTAAGGTCAACTTCAAGTTTTCTACAACCGGACATTAACAAATTCCCATCTGCCCATAACCGCGGGCACGACTTTCGAAAGTTCAAATCCCTGCAGGGGTCTCCCAACTTACCCCATCACAAGCTCTCACGGTCAACGAAGGATATTCCTTCTAGTGGGAAGACCCGATCAAACTCGGAATCCCGGTTACAAGACATTTCGACAATGGTAAAACAAGACCAGCAAAGCCACCCAGATGTGCCGACAAATCCCGATAGGAGCTGCACATATCTCGTCCTCAGGGCACAGCGGATGAGCAAGACGTCGGGTGGGCCAGCCCAGAGTTGCCCCTGGCAGCTCCGGACATCGCTCGGTTGGACCAACACTTAGACAAGCACTGGCCCGGGGGGGTTAAAATAAAGATGACCGTTGAGTCTGCAGAACCCAAGGGAAAAAAAGTATAGGTGGCGAATGGTAAAACCAATGTTGGGCCTTGCTGGAGGAGTTTTATTCAAGGCGAACTGTCAAGGGGTTCCCATTATAACCCAACCGCGCAAGGAACGCAAAATCCGGGAACATAACACCGATATGACGGAAACTAGGGCGGCAAGAGTGGAACAAAACACCAGGCATAAGGCTGAGCCTTCCACCCTTTACCAAGTATATAGATGTATTAATTAAATAAGAGATATTGTGATATCCCAACAAAATAACCATGTCCCAAACATGGAACAAGCTTCAATCTTCACCTGCAACTAACAACGCTATAAGAGGGGGCTGAGTAAAGTGGTAACATAGCCAAACAACGGTTTGCTACGACAAGGTGGGTTAGAGGCTTGGTTCAACAATCTAGGAGGCATGATAAGCAAGTGGTAGGTATCGCAGCATAGGCATAGCAAAAGAGCGAGCAACTAGCAAGCAAAGATAGAAGTGATTTCGAGGGTATGGTCATCTTGCCTGAAATCCCGCAAGGAAGAAGAACGAGTCCATGAAAAAGACAAACGGACGTAGTCGAACAGGTCCTCACAATCACGACGTTACCGGAATCAACCCGAAGAAGCAACACCCGAAAGAAGCACACAACATAGTAAACAACAAACACATGAACATGGTATGATATGCGGGATGCGGTATGCGATGCATATGCATGATTTGGAAAGGAATGATTGAACCTGGCCTCAACATGGAAATCCAAGAGTGCCACTGGAAAGGTGAGGTGATTTGGGTTGAAATCGATATAAAGATCACCGGAATCGGATGCACGGTTTGAAAATGGCAAGCAAAACAAATATGGCACCGGTCTGCGATAATCAGCAAGTAGCCATATAAATGCATCAAGATAATTATGCTACAGCACTCAAACATGGCAACAAGATACATGGCAGGGATGCACTCATGATGATTGATAAAAGATGAACACTGAGCTACGGCTAATTCATACATTAACAGGTTCAAACAAGCATGGCAAAAGTGCAAATGATAACAGGTTTCAGACTTAGTGAAATTAACACAAGTCTGGAATTTATCATCAGGAAGCACACTTTAGAGCATGAAAACTACATGCTACAGGAACTTAACATGGCAAAGCAAGGCATGTCACGAAGCTACTCAAAGCACTTAACAAAAGTCCCTTAGTGACCTTGAGCCAAAAGGGATCAAAAAATACAATTGCAAGCATATGAACATGGCAAAAATATAAACAAATCTCAGACTTAGTGATAAAGTGGAGCATGCAAATCAGTTAATGAGTAGGCATGTTTACGAGCTCGATGCACTCACTACAGAGCATGGCATGACACACTAAGCATACACCCATCAAGAAGACATATTGCATAAGCTAGACATGGCAAGAACAACAACATAGAACGCACGGATCAATAGCAACATCCTCGGCAAAATCGCTAACAAGTCAACAATCTGCCAGGATTCACGATATAGCAAAAGTAGAGCTCGATTGACTGAAGCTAGGGTGCCCCATAAATGCAAACAAAGACATGGATGGATAGATCACCACAATGTTAACAAACCATCCTTACTTATCATCCTAAAAAGAGGAACGGATCACTAGGAAACAACATGAACATATTGCATAACGACAAAATCAGGACAAGGACTTGGTGAAAATCTAAGTCCCTGAAATCAGCATTACCGATTATGCTACTTTGCAAGCTTGTGCTAGTCACCACACATATCACAAAAATACATGGCCAGCACCTCTGTAAAGATGGCATGGCATATAACAAAACACATGTAGAGCTCAGGAGCATATCATGCACACATTAATCATGGCAAAAATGACAAAATGCCAATTGATGAAACAGATCTGCCAAGTTTATCACATAGCCCTCTTCCAACAGCATTTTGGGCATCAAGATGAGCTCAAATGAAAATGATGCACTGATATGAAATGATGTACTCCTAGAGACGAACATTTTGATATGCTACACGCGCAAAACAGAGCTACGGATGCAGAGTTATGGCATGCGGAAAAATGCAAATAAATAACTATGAAGGGGCAAAAGTCAATCCGAGAAGTTAGGGTTCCAGATCGGATCTAGATCCAGATCGGCCGGCACGGACTTCAAGGAGATCGCCGGAGTTTGTGCTTGGGGCCGCGCCGGTCGAGGCAAGGCGGAGGAGGCGGTGTAGGTGGCCGGATTCGGCGGCCGGCGGCGTGCATGCGCGGTGACGGGGCGGCGGCACACGGCTTCCCGCGAGCTAACGAGGAGGCGCGGTTTGCGGTGTCCTCCGAGGCGGGGCGAGGCGGGCGCGCCGGCGAGTCCGGCGACCGGAGCCAGGGCGGCGCGGCGGCGTTGCCTGGCGGCGGCCGAGGCGGGCGGCCGCGAGCGCTGAAGGACGCGGGCGGGTGGCGCGCAGATCCGGGCCCGAGCGGGCCTGCCTCGGGTCCGGCGGGCCGCGGGAGGAGGCGCAGTGAGGTGGCGCTGCGCTTGATGAGATGGCGGCGTCCGATAGGAGGAGAGCGGCGGCGGCGCGACGTGGCAGCGCGTCATTGGACGGGCGACGTGGCCGGACGGGGTGGACATGTCCGGCCGTCGGGCGGACGTGTCCGGCGGCGCAAGGAGGACGAAGATAGGGTTAGATCTGCGTGGATTTTTCGGGGGAGGCCACATATTTATAGGTAGAGGGGGCTAGGAGGCTCCAAATGGAGTGCGGTTTTCGGCCACGCGATCGTGATCGAACGACCGATATGATGGAGGGGGTTTAGCTGGGCTTTGGGCCACTTTGGAGGGGTGTTGGGCTGCAACACACACGAGGTCTTTTTGGTTCCTCGGTTAACCGTTGGAGTATCAAACGAAGTCCAAATGGCACGAAACTTGACAGGCGGTCTACCGGTAGTAAACCAAGGCCGCTTGGCAAGTCTCGGTCCAATCCGAAAACGTTTAACACCCGCACACGAAAAGGGGTAGAAAGGGACAACGGGTGACATAGGAGCGCCGGATTGCAAAACGGACAACGGGGAAAATGCTCGGATGCATGAGACGAACATGTATGCAAATGAAATGCACAAGATGACATGATATGCAAAGCATGTCACGCAAGCAATGACAAGGCAACAACAGTGAATAACTGGAGGACACCTGGCACATCGGTCTCGGGGCGTCACAACACTCCACCACTACAAGAGGATCTCGTCCCGAGATCTAGAATGGCACTGGAGGGACAACGGAAGAGAAAGAGGAGAGGTAAAACTAAGTTGCTCCTTTGACAAATGAGTGAGACCAAAGAACCTTGAAAAAGGTTAAACCATTTCGAGAAAAGAATACAACGGAGATAAATGAAGTTGAAAACACTCTGTAAGCAAAGAGGAACAAGGAAGAACAAATTTGGGCAGCACTCCGGTTGAGAAGGGATGCAAGGCTTGATAAGGCGAAAGAACTTGAGCAAAAAGGACAGAACACTCCGGTTAAATTGATAAGCACGAAAAGAACACGATCCAAGATGATGAGAGAAAAGAGCAACATCACAATGCCTCCGGATGAAAGAATCAAAGGTAGATTGTCGGAACAAAAGAGCGCAGAAGAAAATGACAACTTCTACCACAATTGAACTTGGAAAGCATCCTTGCAAGAAAGGATTGCGCGGGGTTGTTGGGAAAACAACAACGAAGAGGGTAAGCTTGTAGTGGGCTTATGGAAAACATCTCTAGAACTTGAGGTGAAATTCTGCTACTAACGAAAACAATATTGGATTGATAAGAACAAGAAGACGAGGAATTTGTTCATCAGAAGGATAAAGAAGAACTTGGGTCCTTTATAAGCACCATAGATAGCAACAAACCTTAGGGAAGGCTTTAGGTGAAATATAACCCAAGATAATTCCAACGAATAGGTTGATGGATTTAAAATATCTCATACTTGATAACTTGTGAATCATGAAACATGAAGGAAAATTATCAAGAATGACATAACACCACCTCCGATGATACGGTAGAAAGAATTGCACTCCGGATTGCAAGAAGAAGAAAGCTTGAGCTCCCTAGAAATGAATCTCGATGAAAACTTCGAGAAGGAATCAAATCCTTGATGAACCATCATGTAGAACCTCCATGAAGAACTCCGTTAAACACAAGAATGATCAAATGTAAAGAAAGAGAAGTTGCAAACACAAGGTGAATCCTTGTACCGATTTAAATGAATCTCCGTGGTGAAATAATTGAAAAAGGTTGGAACTCCGGGAAAAAGAGAAGATGAGACAATTGAAATCAGGAATTTGATGAGCCTCCTGAATAAGGAATTGAGTTTACTTGATGAAACAAGAATAAGAATTACATTATGCTCATCCTTCACCAATTAAATTGATGACAAGCAACGGGTTTGGCATACTACTTATTCTCGTTGAAAATATTAAGAGAGATATAAATCAAACTTGAGAAGGTCTTCAATGAACCACATGTATAATCTTAAAGAATGAAAGAATTGATATGATAGCCAAGGAAGAGAGATCTTGAACGAACCACCGTAAAAAAATGAAAATGAACGAATAAAAGATAAAGAACCACCGGGAAGAGAACGAAATAAGATACTTGAGAGAATTTAGATACAAGTGAACGAATAGATCCCGAGCTGATTAGAGAAATTTGAAAGATGCACCGGTAAGATTTGGGGAACGAGAGCTGAAAGCTGAGAATGAACAAGTCTTCTGAAATGATGGGCTCCGGATAATCGAATTGAAAATACCCTTGAATATCTCTTGATGGGTGAAAAAGATTCTCACAATCGAAAATAATTATGAGAGGATGGCAACAAGCTAGCACCATGAATCTTGAAGAGAATGGAGCAAGATTAAAGAGAAACTCTTCTTCGGTCTTCAATATCTAAGAATGACGATGAGAAACACCACCAAATTGTTGAGATCTCCGGGATTAAAATTGGAAAGGTCAAACCAACGATGAAAAGAATTATAAGATCTTGGAGAAAGGCATTTGACTGATGACAATTCATTCTTACGTCAAACTTCAAAAAGAATTTTACGGATATCTCCGGGAGAATTAGAAGAGTCAGGTAAGATCCTGGAAAAAGACCTGTGGGTTAGGCACCACTCAAAAGAAAACACCGTTGAACAATTTAAAAGAAAGATTGCACCGGTTGAATTAAATGGCTTGAATGAGATAACAGACTCGAGATATCTTGAACACTCCGGAACAAATGAATAGCGAAGAGTGGATGATTATGACGTGCACCGGTATGATAAAACTTCTGAAACGAGGAAAAGGATATGATCAACACCAAAAGCTTGAATTGAATCCACCGGAGAAGAAAATGAGTGAAGAGTGACGAACTTGAAGCTCCGTTAGAATCTTCATGAGAATAGCCGGATAAGAACATTGACGGAAAAAGAATGGAGAGGCTTCTCATCAATAAGATGATACTGGATTACGAAATCTTAGTCCTTGAGTAAAAAGGGTGGGCGGGCGGGAAAAACAAAGGCAACTTGGATACGGATGAAACAAACACCGTTGATAAGAACTGTTAATTGATCTTGCGAATGTTGAAGTGATCGGATCCACTTGAAGAGAGACACACCGGTTGAAAAGGATTGACATGACAGAGTCGATGATCGAGAAGAATTAGTATTCACATAGGAATATGAGAACACCACTTAGAAAAAGGTATGGAATTAACATTTGACTTCGAAGCAACTCGAATACCACAACTCAAAAACAAAACAAAGGATTGTCTTGCAAAATAAGCCGGAACAAACATATGATAGAGATTTCGTCCGATGTTTTCGTGGTGGGGCCTACACGGGCTTGATCGTACAGCACCATCATGTACAAGGCAGTGCACATGACATACGAAGCGTCCCCGAGTCAGCATAGCCAAGGACTCTTTAAGACACAACGAGACCACTTTAAACCAACCATGAATAGGTGGACCACTAGACGTCGAACCCCAATTTCATATCATACCTCTGTCGGAAAGATATCCTAAGAGCTACTTGAATTCCCACTAATAAACTCCCGCAATTTTTCCGGTTATGCAATCAGGTGTTGGGGATACAGGGGAAGCATAATATCTCACCCAAATCTAGCAAATCCTACATCCAGCTGTATCCATCCTTCAACACATAACCGAGAAAAAACTTCGGAAACCATCTACCTCAACCTTCGAAAAGCATCCATTATACAAGTTATGGCTATACTCCCGAACTCCCGCCCCAGTACTGGGTGGCGTCGAGGTTATCTCACCAACGAACTGCATAAAAGAGATTTTCGATGTCGGCAAAACTAATCTCAGGTATTCCAGAACTGCAATGATAAAATTGTGACGACAACACCTTGGAGCTCAACTCCCCGGGACACTGCCACAACCCCTAAATGTCAGGAGGCACCAAGAACAATGTTCTCGTCACAAAACCATCAAAACGATTCCAAGATACCCGCGTGATCCTAAATTTTTTTAGCGAAATTTGAGAAGAGAAGAGTCAAAACTCTACGTCGGGATGCCTCACCAGAGCGACGAAGGGACTGAGGAGTAAAAAGATATATAATTCCTAAATGACTCCAAACATTTTCTAGACTCAATAATGCCAACGATTCGATCAAGCAGGGGCTCCTAAGGTCGGGGAAGGCTCTGATACCAACTTGTAACGCCCTCGATGCGGCTATATCTCCCACGTGTCGAAGCACGACTTAGAGGCATAACCGCATTGAAAGCAATGTCGCAAGTGAGGTAATCTTCACACAACCCATGTAATACATAAGGGAAAGAGATACATAGTTGGCTTACAATCGCCACTTCACACAATTACATGAATAAAACATTACATCAACCAATACATACAAGGTCCGACTACGGAACCAAAATAAAAGAAGACTACTGTAGGATCTAGAAGTAGATGTGTCTAAGGGGGGGTGATTAGACACTTAGTGCTAAAGTTGCAATTTTTAAGCTTTTTCGGTTTAAGTGGGGTTTAGGCACAATTTCAGCACACACAATACATATCAAGCAAGCATGCAAAGAGTATATGAGCAGCGGAATGTAAAGCATGCAACTTGCAAGAATGTAAAGGAAAGGGTTTGGAGAGATCAAACGCAGTTGGAGACACGGATGTTTTTCCCGTGGTTCGGATAGGTGGTGCTATCCTACATCCACGTTGATGGAGACTTCAACCCACGAAGGGTAACGGTTGCGCGAGTCCACACAGGGCTCCACCCAAGGGCAACGGTTGCGCGAGTCCACACAGGGCTCCACCCACGAAGGGTCCACGAAGAAGCAACCACCCACAAAGAGTCCACGAAGAAGCAACCTTGTCTATCCCACCATGGCCATCTCCCACGAAGGACTTGCCTCACTAGCGGTAGATCTTCACGAAGTAGGCGATCTCCTTGCCCTTACAAACTCCTTGGTTCAACTCCACAATCTTGTCGGAGGCTCCCAAGTGACACCTAGCCAATCTAGGAGACACCACTCTCCAAGAAGTAACAAATGGTGTGTAGGTAATGAACTCCTTGCTCTTGTGCTTCAAATGATAGTCTCCCCAACACTCAACTCTCTCTCATAGGATTTGGATTTGGTGGAAAGAAGATTTGAGT
>NC_053025.1:416100417-416187785 GCF_003073215.2 Triticum urartu
AAGTATTCTGCGGTGGGTGAACAAATTACTGTTGAGCAATTGACATAATTGAGCATAGATATGAGAATATCTAGGCATGATCATGTATATAGGCATCACGTCCGTGACAAGTAGACCGAAACAATTCTGCATCTACTACTATTACTCCACTCATCGACCGCTATCCAGCATGCATCTAGAGTATTAAGTTAAAAATAGAGTAACGCTTTAAGCAAGATCACATGATGTAGAGAGATAAATTCATGCAATATGAAATAAACCCCATCTCGTTATCCTCGATGGCAACGATGCAATACGTGCCTTGCTGCCCCTTCTGTCACTGGGAAAGGACACCGCAAGATCGAACCCAAATCTAAGCACTTCTCCCATGGCAAGAACTACCAATCTAGTTGGCCAAACCAAACGGATAATTCGAAGAGACTTGCAAAGATAACCAATCATACATAAAAGAATTCAGAGAAGATTCAAATATTATTCACAGATAGACTTGATCATAAACCCACAATTCATCGGTCTCAACAAACACACCGCAAAAAGAAGATTACATCGAATAGATCTCCACAAGAGAGGGGGAGAACTTTGTATTGAGATCCAAAAAGAGAGAAGAAGCCATGTAGCTACTAACTATGGACCCGAAGGTCTGAGGTAAACTACTCACACTTCATCGGATGGGCTATGATGATGTAGAAGCCCTCCGTGATGACGGCCCTCTCCGGTGGAGCTCCGGAACAGGCCCCAAGATGGGATCTCGTGGATACAGAAAGTTGTGGCAGTGGAATTAGGTTTTTGGATCCTCTTCTGATTGTTTGGGGGTACGTAGGTATATATAGGAGGAAGGAGTACGTCGGTGGAGCACCGAGGGGCCCACGAGGCAGGGGGGCGCGCCCCCCACCCTCGTGACTGCCTCTTTGACTCCTTGGAGTAGGGTCCAAGTCTCCTGGATCACGTTCAGTGAGAAAATCACGTTCCCGAAGGTTTTATTCCGTTTGGACTCCGTTTGATATTCTGTTTCTCTGAAATACTAAAATAGGCAAAAAAAACAGCAATTCTGGGCTGGGCCTCCGGTTAATAGGTTAGTCCCAAAAATAATATAAAAGTGGAAAATAAAGCCCAATATAGTCCAAAACAGTAGATAATATAGGATGGAGCAATCAAAAATTATAGATACGTTGGAGACGTATCAGATCTCAATACAAAGTTCTCCTCGATTCTCTTGGAGATCTATTCGATGTAATTTTTTTTGCGATGGGTTTGTCGAGATCTGATGAATTGTGGGTTCATGATCAAGATTATCTATGAACAATATTTGATTCTTATCTGAGTTCTTTTATGCATGATTTAATATCTTTCGAGTCACTTTGAATTATCAGTTTGGTTTGGCCTACTAGATTGATCTTTCTTGCAATCGGAGAAGTGCTTAGCTTTGGGTTCAATCTTGCGGTGTCCTTTCCCAGTGACAGCAGGGGCAGAAAGGCACGTATTGGATTGTTGCCATCGAGGATAAAAAGATGGGGTTTATATCATATTGCTTGAGTTTATCCCTCTACATCATGTCATCTTGCCTAATGCGTTACTCTCTTCTTATGAACTTAATACTCTAGATGCATGCTGGATAGTGGTTGATGTGTGGAGTATTAGTAGTAGATGGAGAATCGTTTCGGTCTACTTGTTGCAAACGTGATGCCGATATACATGATCATGCCTAGATATTCTCATAACTATGCGCTTTTCTATCAATTGCTCGACAATAATTTGTTCATCCACCGTAGAATTTGCTATCTTGAGAGAAGCCACTAGTGAAACCTATGGCCCCTGGGTCTATCTTCCATTATATTATTTTCCTATCTACTTGCTATTTCTATCGTTGTTTATTTTGCAATCTTTATGATCCAATCTATACAATAAAAATACCAAAAATATTTATCTTATTATCTCTATCAGATCTCACATTCGTAAGTGACCGTGATGGGATTGACAACCCCTTTATCGTGTTGGTTGCGAAGTTCTTGTTTGTTTGTGCAGGTACTAGGGACTTGCGTGTTACCTCCTACTGGATTGATACATTGGTTCTCAAAAACCGAGGGAAATACTTATGCTACTTTGCTGCATCACCCTTTCCTCGTCAAGGGAAAACTAACGCATGCTCAAGAGGTAGCATCCCCAAGCTTAGATGCTTGAGACTTCTTGAAATATTAACTAGGTATCCCTTGGGCATCCCGAAACTTGAGCTTTTGTGTCTCCTTACTTCCTCTCATATCACGGTTTCCCTTATCTTAAAAACTTCATCCACACAAAACTCAACAATTACTCGTGAGATAAGTTAGTATAAATCCATGCAAAACCTTATCATTCTATACTGTAGAAAATCACTAAAATTGTAATTTGACATTGCATACTAAATGCCTCTGCATATTTAATACTCCTATCCTCAAATAAAATCATTAAACAAGCAAACATATGCAAACAATGCAAACATAACAGTAATCTGTGTAAACAGAATAGTCTATAAAGAATGCAAGAGGAATCATACTTATCTAACTCCAAAACTTCTGAAAAATTACCACACTGTAAAAAAATTGTTGTTACTAATTGTGTAAAAACTTCAAGATTTTATCATGTTCTCACTATGCACAAATATTTAAAACATAACAGTAAACTTTTAGTTTTTAGAACAACAACATATGGACTTGCAAAAATAAGCATGGTAAAGGCTATACTTGACCTTATTATTGAAATAAAAGATGCAAAAAATTACTCTAAATTACAGCAAGCAAATCCTAATAAAATAAAATGACACTCCAAGCAAAACTCATACCATGTGGTGAATAAAAATATAGCTCCAAGTAAGGTTATCGATGAACGAAGACGAAAGAGGGGATGCCATCCGGGGCATCCCCAAGCTTAGTCTCTTGGTTGTCCTTGAATATTACCTTGGGGTGCCTTGGGCATCCCCAAGCTTCTCTTGACACTCCTTATTCCATGGTTCATCAAAACTTCACGCAAAACTTGAAAACTTCACAACACAAAACTCAACAGAAAATCTCATAAGCTCCGTTAGTATAAGAAAATAAATCACCACTTTTGGTACTGTTGTGAACTCGTTCTTTATTTATATTGGTGTAATATCTACTGTATTCCAACTTATATATGGTTCATACCCTCCAATACTACTCATGGATTCATCAATATAAGCAAACAACACATAGAAAACAGAATCTGTCAAAAACAGAACAGTCTGTAGTAATCTGTAACTCTCGAATACTTCTGTAACTCCAAAAATTCTGAAAAACTAGGAAAAGATGTGAAATTTGTTTAATAATATTATGCAAAAATAATCAGTATTTTATCGCGCTTCTGTCAAAAATGAGAATTGATTTCCTGAGCGCAAAAGTTTCTATTTTCAGCAAGATCAAATCAACTATCACCATAGATCATCCCAAAGGTCTTACTTGGCACTTTATTGAAACAAAAGCTATAAAACATGATTACTACAGTAGAATAATCATGTGAACACATAGAAACAGTAGGGGTAAATGTTGGGTTGTCTCCCAACAAGCGCTTTTCTTTAATGCCTTCCTAGCTAGGTATGATGATTTCAATGATGCTCACATAAAAGATAAGAATTGAAACATAGAGAGAGCATCATGAAACATATGTGGCAAGCACATTTAAGTCTAACCCACTTCCTATGCATAGGAATTTTGTGAGCAAACAACTTATGAGAACAAGAATCAACTTGCATAGGAAGGTAAAGCAAGCAGAACTTCAAGATTTTCAACATGTAGAGAGGAAACTTGATATTATTGCAACTCCTACAGGCATATATTCCTCCCTCATAATAATTTTCAGTAGCGTCATGAATGAATTACACAATATAATCATCACATAAAGCACTCTTTTCATGATCCACAAGCACAGAAATTTTATTACTCTCCACATAAGCAAAATTCTTCCCATTCATAGTAGTGGGAGCAAACTCAACAAAATAAATATCATGTGAGGCATAATCCAATTGAAAATTAAAATCATGATGAAAAGTTTCATGGTTATCATTATTCTTTATAGCATACATGTCATCACAATAATCATCATAAATAGGAGGCATGCTATCATCATAATAAATTCACTCATCAAAACTTGGGGGACAAAAAATATCATCTTCATCAAACATAGCATCCCCAAGCTTGTGGCTTTGCATATCATTAGCATCATGCATATTCAAGGAATTCATACTAACAACATTGCAATCATGCTCATCATACAAATATTTAGTGCCGAACATCTTATAAATTTCTTCTTCTAACACTTGAGCACAATTTTCATTTCCATCATTTTCACGAAAAATATTAAAAATATGAAGCATATGAGGAAACCTCAATTCCATTTTTTTGTAATTTTCTTTTATAGACTAAACTAGTGATAAAACAAGAAACTAAAAGATTCGATTGCAAGATCTAAAGATATACCTTCAAGC
This sequence comes from Triticum urartu, assembly GCF_003073215.2. Taxonomy (NCBI): domain Eukaryota; kingdom Viridiplantae; phylum Streptophyta; class Magnoliopsida; order Poales; family Poaceae; genus Triticum; species Triticum urartu. The sequence continues at coordinate 416,104,892 of NC_053025.1, forward strand.
ACTAACCTCCCAGGCAACAACGCCAAAATAGAGCTTGATGTCTACTACGCAACCTTCTTGTTGCAGACTCGTGTTAGGCCTCCAAGTGCAGAGATTTGTAGGACAGTAGCATATTTCCCTCAGGTGGATGACCTAAGGTTTATCAATCCATGGGAGGCGTAGGATGAAGATGGTCTCTGTCAAGCTACCCTGCAACCAAATAACAAAGAGTCTATTGTGTCCCCAACACACCCAATACAATGGTAAATTGTACATGTGCACTAGTTCGGCGAAGAGATGGTGATACAAGTGCAATATGGATGGTAGATATAGTTTTTTGTAATATGAAAATATAAAAACAGCAAGGTAACTAGTAACAAAAGTGAGCAAAAACGTTATTGCAATGCTTAGAAACAAGGCCTAGGTTTCATATTTTCACTAGTGCAAGTTCTCTCAACAATGATAACATAATTAGATCATATAACAATCCCTCAACGTGCAACAGAGAGTCACTCCAAAGTCACTAATAGCGGAGAACAAATGAAGAGATTATTGTAGGGTACGAAACCACCTCAAAGTTATTCTTTCTAATCGATCTATTGGGCTATTCCTATAAGTGTCACAAACAGACCTAGAGTTCGTACTAAAATAACACCTTAAGATACACATCAACCAAAACCCTAATGTCACCTAGATACTCCAATGTCACCACAAGTATCCGTGGGTTGGACTATACGATATGCATCACACAATCTCAGATTCATATATTCAAACCAACACAAAGAACTTCAAAGAGTGCCCCAAAATTTCTACCGGAGAGTCAAGACAAAGACTGGTGCCAACCCCTATGCATAAGTTCACAAGGTCACAGAACCCGCAAGTTGATCACCAAAACATACATCAAGTAGATCACGTGAATATCCCATTGTCACCACAGATAAGCACATGCAAGACATACATCAAGTGTTCTCAAATCCTTAAAGACTCAATGCAATAACATAACTTCAAAGGGAAAACTCAATCAATTACAAGAAGGTAGAGGGGGAGAAACATCATAAGACCCAACTATAAGAGCAAAGCTCGCGGTACATCAATATCGTGCCAAATTAAGAACACGAGAGAGAGAGAGATCAAACACATTGCTACTCGTACATACCCTCAACCCCTAGGGTTAACTACTCCCTCCTTGTCATGGATAGCGCCGGGGTGATGAAGATGGCCACTGGTGATGGTTTCCCCCTCCGGCAGGGTGCTGAAACTGGCTCCCGATTTGTTTTTCGTGGCTACGGAGGTTTGCGGCGGCGGAACTCCTGATCTAGGTTCTGTTTTTGAGGTTTGGGGATATATAAGAGGTGTTGGCGTCAAGAACAAGTCAGGGGAGTCCACGAGGGGCCCATAAGGTCAGGGGGTGCGCCCTAGGGGGGTGTCCCCCACCCTTGTGGTGGCCTCGGGACTCCTCTGGTGCATCTCCGGTACTCCGTGGGCTTCTTTCGGTCCATAAAAGATCATCATAAAGTTTTAGGTCAATTGGACTCTGTTTGATATTCCTTTTCTTCGAAATTCAAAAACAAGGAAAAACCAGAAACTAGCACTAGGCTCTAGGTTAATAGGTTAGTCCCAAAAATCATATAAAATAGCATATAAATGCATATAAAACATCCAAGATAGATAATATAATAGCATGGAATAATAAAAAATTATAGATATGTTGGAGATGTATCATTCACCATGATGAACCCACCTAGTATATGTGACCGACATCCCATACAAGTGTAGATGATTTTGCACAGTTGACTGGGGTCTTGTAACTGAATTCATACAACTGCTACACAGGCAGAGCACATCGTATTTCGGACCACCGTACTCATCTCTTATAAAGTTCATGAAGTTTTCAACCCCCTCAACAAATGCAGCGGAGAATCTTCAAGCAGAAGCTATCCAAGTCATGTCCATATGTTAGACATACAAATTAGTTCTTCTACTAGATATTACAGGAAAAACATATATGCTTTTTTATGAAGTCTAGAACAAAATACCTAGGTCGATGTCTAAAGCTATGGCAAGATATTTGGACAAGCAGATCTAAGTAACGAAATATATGTAAAGCTAATTCAACAAATAGATTTGAGTGCTAAATTATGGCAGGTTGTTTTAGCAGTCAATGAGGCCGAGCACACAGCCATCGAAGGCCATCTCAGCAACAAAGATCAAGTATAAAACGGTGTAGAGCTATTTCACCTAACAGATTGGCTACTGGACCATGGCAATCTACGTCACAATAAATGTATGGCAGGATATTTTAGCAACTAATCGGGCTTGGCATGCCATCTCAGCTAAGCAGATTGACTGCAGAATAGGGCAAGGAAGCTTCTTAAGAAAAGCATATTTACTGTAAACTACTTCGGCAAACAGTGAGATTAACAACGTCTATCAACTAACATTCAGTGCTACACCGACATGAATGGGGCCTCTATCTAGAATGCGCGTACCACGGGAGAAGCTGACCGCCATGCGTCTCCACATGAACATCACCAGTGGTGGCGGCGCTGACCGCCGTGCGTCTCAACAAGAACGTCGCCAGCGGTGGCGGCGCGGCTAGAGGACGGTAGTCTATGAGAGCGTACTATGGGAGCGAGAGGATCGCCGTGCGTCCCCTCGACGAACCGCGGTGCCGACGTATCAGCACAGCGGGGAGGGCGGATTTGGCGGAGTGAATGGAGTGGAGGGGCCGGAGGAAGGGGGTTTGGGGAATATTATTGGCTAGTTGGCCGAAGGGCAGTTGAATTTGGGATTTGGGGGAATTTTGGGGGGGGGGGGGGGTGCGGGGGGGGGGGGGGGGGCGGGGTGGGGGGGGGGAGTTTGGCGCATGGTCGGTTTCTACAAGTGTAGTCCCACGTGTCAGTGAAGAGGCAAGCTGAAGCGTGTTCCGTTCGCGTGAGCCGTGTGCAAGACCGACCGTGTGTGGGGTGCAATGCGACTGCGACAGGCGTGCTGTGAGTGTACCGCCTTTTTTCCTTTTAAACTTGGTGCTTCGCCCCCTAAAAAACTTGGTTCTTTACGTGATCCATTGATACTACTACTAGTAGTAATCCGGTAAGACGACTAAAACAGCGCGGTTGGGTCTTTATGTTGTTGTTTTTAGGGATCTTTTGCTGTGTAAAAACATATATTTATGCAAGTCGCTTGACTTTCATCATTTGTGTCAGTCAACCATTTTAGGCGGTCGGATGAATATCCTACGTCTCCTAACCCTTCTTCCTCACCTCTTCTTCTTCCCAAACAGACCACCGCATGGGCCATACGGTTCTTCCCCAACATGCGGTTGGATGAACATACTGTATGAACGTAAATTATGTGTCAGTGGTACGATGGATGAGTTTGGTTTGATCACATGCGGTAGCATGTGTCAGTGAGAGTGCGTTCCCTTGGTTGGGTTTGCAGCGTGCAGGAGCTACTGTGTGAGGGTGCGGTGCGATCGCGGCATGCAGGAGCGACTGTGTGAGGGTGCGGTCCGACCGCGACAGCCGTGCACAAGTGTACCTCATTTTAATTTCGAAAACTTTAGGCAAGCTTGGCAAAAATGTGTGGCAAAGTATGGCAATGCAAGGCCTAGACCCAAAGAGGATACAAGTACGTACGTAGGAGTACTACTTGTGTTAAAAAGGAAAGGTGGGATTTTCCTTCGCGGGATTGATCGATACAAATCCTTGTTAGACGTGTCAATTAATGCATATCTTTTCTCCAACGTCCAAAGAGCTAACCATCTCACTCCCCATGGCTTGATTAATGCAGCGCCATGCAAACCAACCTTCTCACTTCCGCATGCATGCAAGGTTTTATTAATGTCCTTGGTTGCTAGTACGAGGCAAACCCCATCAATTTTGCCTCGATTAGTGTTAGTGGCCTTCTGCAAATTGTAATTTTGGTATATTGGCCTTGTGTACAAAAAAATGGAGGTTGTTACTATTTGACTTCCTTCCCCATTGCGGTGACGTCGATGATATCTCGAACGTTGTGGTTTGGTGAAGTGCGTTCGACGAAGAACACCATTGAGGGAGACCACGGTAAGTCATTCGCAAGTGCCGCCTGCAAGCCGAGACAATCACCTTATTTGCATCCAGGAAGTCCCTTGAACCAAAGGACGCGTAAATGTACTAGTACTACACAATAGCATCGTCTATCCAGCTTAGTGGGGTGAGGTGGTTTCTCGAAGAAGACGATGGAGAAGCGGAGTCAGCGAAGAGTGAAATGATGGTTGCTTCATCCGTGCTTTGTGATTTGATGCCTCACTGCTTTGTGATTTTTGATAGAAGGGACAGGGGAGTAGACTCTATGCTCTATACTGTACATGCGTCCAAGCACGGGAGAAAGAGGAGAGATGTTGCATTTTTCTATTCCTTCAATCAATCAATTAGGGAGATTCAGTTCCATCTTTTTGGCTTTGGCAGCACCGTCCACAATGGTTTCCATCGATGCCAAAAGCTATTTTCACATTTGGCTACATATCATGGATGCCCTTAACCGTACCACTTGGTTTTGCTCCTGTGTGCTATCTATACAAATCTCAATTATATTGATCTAAAAAATTATAGTATCAAGATTTGTAAAAAGGAGGTCATTTTGCCGCGCGGATGGCGGGGGAGGTTTCTTATTTTTAGAGGACGTTGGCCTGGCGGTTTGCTAACATGTTGTCCCACGTGTCATTGCTTTACCAAGCCGATTCGCGTCCCACATGAGGCAGAACAACGGCAGAAGCAACACGTGGTTAACTTGAAGAAGATGAGGGAGAAGCGGATTCAGCAACGAGTGAAATGATGGTTGCTTTGTCCCTCCAACTCCCTTTTTTTAGCATTATTACTTTGTCCCTCCAACTTAACTGCGGGAAAGGTGCGGCTTTGTGATTTGACGCCTCATTGCTCATTACTACGTCAGCGCCATGAAGGGGGTGCTTCACCCCTGCTGCTCTGCATTGTATTTTGGTATGGCATGTGGACCCGGTTGCTTGATGTCCCACATGTCAATGAAAGGAACTAGAACATTTATGAAAGCGAGCACTCCACTCTTACGACGGAGGAGTACATGACACGGCGGCCCAGTGAACTGTTACTTGTACTGTAGTACTACTATAGTTTTGCTGTTTCGCACGATCCATCGATACAAACCCAATTAAACTGGAAAGGGCGGGATTTTTCCCACGCAGTAGATGATACTGGGCATACATTTCAAAGGCAATTTTAATGTATGCAAATTGAATAATTAAGTAACAATGTGAGATCTTGTAAAACTAAAAACACATATGATTTATTGTGTTAGAGTGTAGTAGTAGTGTTGTATTACATAGTTGTTAGATGTAACATGCGAGAACGTGTAGAGATGTAGTTTTGGAGGGCCTACAGAGAGAAAAGCGTAATACAGTCACCGGACTTCAGAATAAGCTCATTATGGTCACTATATACGTTTTGCGGTGATTATACGGTCACTTGCTCACCGTTCAACATCGGATTGCACTTTATTAACCAGCCAAATAGTTTGCGTGGCACTATGTTGACTAGTTAAATTGACCATGTTCCTTGTGGGTCCCACCTGTCATTTCACATAGGAAAAAGGTTAGATAAACACAAATTTACGCAGGCGCGACAAGACTCCAATCCGTGCGCGGGAACCACCTGGTTGTGTATGTGTCTGTCAAGGCCTGAAGTGTGCGCATGCACGTGTAGGTTGAGCACTTGAGCGTGAGAGTGTGTGTTGGTCGTGTGGTGTGTGCATGCATGCATGAGTGTATGCGTGTGAGTGTTGCCTACGTACGTGGCTGTGTGTGTGTACGTGTGAGTGTTGCGTGCCTGCGTGGCTGCGTGTGTTCGTGTGAGTGTTGCGTAGATGTAGTTCTTGTGCATGCGTGTGTGTGTGCATAATCACCACACCAGCTCCTGTGTGTTAAAACAGACGGCTCATCATACCAATACAAGGCCAGCTTGTTCGTTGTGCCCGCGATCATGACTTCGAACGACCGTCCAATATGTTTTTATCGTTTGTTTTCATTCTTACTAGAAAGGTGCCCGTGCATTGCACATAACATCAAGATGCATTTGTATGAGTAGTTTATCTTGTGAGAGAAAAGGATGAACGAGGAAAGGCCTTATTTGCAAATGTGGAGAGGGGTGTGGGTACCTTTTTGCAAAATTGCCATAGTTTCCTTCCTATCTGTCAGATATAAATCGGGCGGTCTATATTGCAGGATGGCAAGCACACCATCATCACCAACTCCGTTTTTTAGAGTAGAGTAGATACACGCCAACATGTGGGCCCAATGGTAGTGAGACAATGTGATGCAACACTAGAGGTGCCACGTGGATCGTTTAACTGGTCAACTAGTCGTGTCTTGAGCAAATACAGAGTTGTACGGTGAGACATGACTGTATAATAACCACAAAACGTAAATGGTGACCGTAATGAGTGGATTTTGAAGTCCAATGTACGTATCGTGCTTTCGCTTCAAATACAATGATCGTCACTGTATCAATCATGAGAGAAAGATGAAACATGTGTGAATATGCTGGGGGCGTACTTTTAGAGGACCTGGAGATAGTTTGTGTGCGTAAGTGAAAGGGGCGTAGAGGGGGTGTATGCGATGGATAGAGAGATGCTCTTCGTTTCTCTTTATTATGACTAACTTTGTATATAGAATAAAAATATAAAAATTCACAGTGTGGAATAAATATCATTGTGGGCACCATGCAATGCAAATTAACGTTCATACTCACTACTGTAGGATGCTACTAACGCGACACTACGATTAGAGACCCTACGACGAAACTATGTGCAATGCAATAATCACAAAACGGTGGTGTAAAAACCGTCAAAAAAGACGCAAAACATTTGCAATGGAGGACGCATCAAAGATGGGTCTGGTTTTAGTTGCATGTGCGATGCAGGGCATACAATTCAGTTCAATTAACTGTTTGCGACGAGGAGGAACAAAAGAAGCGGGCAGCCAGATGAAGGTGTGTGCGATATACAACATATGATTCACTCGGATGAACTGTTTGTGATTAGGCAACACAAAAGAAACAGTCAGCCAGATCAAGGTGGGTGCGATATACGGCATGCGGTTCACTCGGATGAACTGTTTGCGTTGAGACAAGAGAATAGAAATGGTTCAACTTAACAAGATGTGTGTGATATGCGGAAAACAGGTCTGCAATCGAAAATGTGTGCAAAGACCGATAACAAGATTGCTGCTAACAAGTCATGTGTGTTGTGAGCAAACGATTGTTGGTATACAATTGTGAGTGATTGATGATAACATCACCGACGGGTTCCATTGTTTAGTCCGTGTGCGATGTGATTTTCTTTGTCCGCACAACATCTAAGCATACAATTAAACAAGTGACTACACACATAACATTTCCACACACCAAAGTAAGCAATTACATGCATACTAAAGTAGGAGAAACAAGGATCTAATCATCTACTTATTGTTGCAATGACGCTTGCCATTACTCTGCTTCCGGCTGGATCCCTAGCCGCTTTGGGGAAGGAGGCACTTCCTCATGTCAACGGCCCGCCTGTACATGTCGTAGCTCGTGTACGCCTCCTTAGCCGCGTACACAACATGAGCTTTGTCGAGTTTCTCCATCTAGGCCGAGTGCCAGGCATGCTTTTCCTTGTTGCAAGAATCCTTCATGTCTCTATAGTAGGGGTCGATGATGGCCTCGGCTAGGTGAACCAGTGAGTCCTTCTCATGCTCCTTGCTGCCCAGATCTTGTATTGGCCCTGGATGTCGACAAGATTCTGGCAGGCCATGCCCGAATTCTCAAGCGCCTTTACATCGTTGGTGATGTCCATCGTAGTGAACATTTAGTGGGGGCTATTGACAAACCTAGCGAAACGCTCGCAAGGCCTTATGACCAGGTAGTAGTGGTAGACGAGGACGTGGTGGGGCACGCACATATGGACGACGGTGACCTTGGGACAAGACCCGGCACGAGCGCGGGTGTACTCGAGGTCAAACTCGATCACCTTGTACTTCTCCTCGGCAAGCAACAACTCCATGATGTGGATGGACTGCTCCACCCAGACCGGGTCGTTGGTGTACACCACCTAGAGGTCCATGAACCTTTTGTGGGTGTCCACCACGACATGCATGGTGAACTACTGCTCGTCGTTGGTGGGCGTAGGATACCCTCTAAGAATTTCTCGTGGTGGGCGTGCTTCTTGCAATGGTGGGGCACGATCAAAAGGTTAGCCGCTATAATTAATGGGGGTCGGCCGGCCTGTAATCGTCATGTCTTGTCACGACGTTCATAGAGGAGGATTCCAGTGCATGCTTGACAACACCGCACCACACACGTGGGCTCGAAGAGGCGCCAAATGTATCGTCGGTGAGCCTGTTCCCACGCTACCGCGCAGTTTACCGCGCAAGGTTCCCGCCCGGCTAGTTTGGCCATGTGTCGGCTAGAAGAGGGACAAATCGAGGGCGTTTATTGGCAATAAGCTTTGTAAAAACGAAGTGTGTGGAATGACTTCGGTCGTAAGTTTACCCGTGGGTGATAAGGCCAAAGTTACACAGAAGGGTGATGATGGACACTCGGGTGCGATAATTAATTCTGCGCTCTACAGGGCACACGGTGGAAGAAACCAACTGTGTGCAATAATGTTGAAGATCGTAGTCAAGTTAGCTATACAGATCATGTGATGTGAGATCGACATGGTAAACAAATTCGAGAATGGTTAATAAAATCTGAGACCATTACCTGTTAAGGTCAAAATAGTGCTACCAATATACGAGTCTCATACGATGCCATTTCAATGATTGTACCACAAAAGCTCGAAATATTACAAGGTTCAAATTCCAGAGTTATATGGCTCAAATTCGAAGATTAAAAGGTTCAAACTGATATTAGAAATGAAATTCAGCTCATCAGCTACAAACGCTCACGCTAATTCAATGAACATGGATATCAGAGAGGTTCAAACTAATATTACCACATCTAAGTTTGGTTTCGAAACCTCACAATTTTTGCAAAGGGTCAGCCACTGAGAAGTCATGTATGGGGTTGACACGATGACTTCCGATTACTCTGTCATCTGAAGTTCCAAAATGAAATTCAGGATTTTTGGAGCCTATTCCATTCTACTGCAGGCGCCTGCGCTGATCAACAAACCATTCATTTTTGTGAAATAAATGTTGGGCAAACCTCATTTCCTTCATCATCCTTGCTATGAGAACAAAGAACTTGGCGAATATAATCTCCGGTACATAGGGATAGCCTGTTAACTTGGATAGCCTCCCTCACCTAGTTCTCTTTGTAAGTATTGTAATTAATCTTATTTATTTTCTTCCCCTTTTGTACAGTGAACTTTTGTTTTGATGAATAAAGAGCTATGAGGCTATTGCCTTGCAGTACATAGTCAAAAAAAATCTCCGGTAAGGTCCCTCGGTAGGAGTTTAAAGTAATTTCTGAGAGATGCAAATCTAGGCATTTGACGTGATTATTATATTGTATCACATTATCCACCACTGGGCCTAATCTTATCTGCAAAAGAATAAAACGTGTTAGTGCCTACATGTAGTTTTGAACATTACTACATGCCTATTTGGTTTCCAGGATTTGTAAAATGCACTAACATGCCATGTTCGATCTGACATGATTAGCATGGGCATTTGATTAAATTCTAGAAAAATGTAGCCTTCTTCATAAGAGGTTGGAGAGGATGAAAAGTTCCCTAAGAAAACTAGTATAGATGAATCCAAAGGAGAAATGCTTATTCATTGTAACCATATGGGGGGGACATGTATGTACTGAAATCCTCCAAAAGAATCTTTCAGAAATCGTAGTAGATTGTCATTGTTAACTTGGAAAAGGTGTCACAAATTGAACTCCCTTATGGTTAACATTTAAAAGGAAAGGAACATCACCTCGATATATAGCTTCTCCAAGCACAAAAAGCATCTCAGGAAACTGACAACTTGCTCCTGGTTGGGGCCGATAGATTCTAGTGCCAAGACCTTCACTGTGAGCAGTTTCGGTGTCAAGCTTGTTAGAATCATTTTCTAAATGACAGATGAACAAACATCTTCAAAATAAGAAATAATGTTAATTTGTAGAAGGAGAGGTAGAAGGCGGCTGTTGTACCTGAGCGGGTGTGGATCCAATAACAAGTTCAGAGTATTTGTCAGACGAGTAGCCCACCACTGTCAATTTCGGTGCAGAAATGACATTGATTCTTGTTGGACCTTCTTGATCAACTACAAGTAATCTCTCAAGTGCAGGTGTGTCCTTAGTGACCATACCATGGTACACATCTTGTGATGTCTTCCTTCCGCACCAGCAACACACATAAATAGTCTGGAGAGTCATGGAGGTGATGTGGAAGGTACTCAACCCATTGATCGCCTGAAGACGAAGGTACTCGAGTGCAGTACAGCCATAGATCAGGCACTCCATGTCACCGTTTGAGAGGCAGATGACGACGAGCTCGAGGTGCTTCAGTCGTGGTAGAATTAGAGCGGGCGCGTCATTCAGGTGGGGGATGGCAGTTCCCGAACTTGGCGACGCGCATCGTGGACCCGAGGCGAAGTGCGGACGTTCGCAGTGACCGCATATGCCCATCATCAAAAGTGAGCTCCTCGAGCTTATCTAGGGTGGGGGATCGGAACCAGTCGTCAAACTTGGCTCGGTCCTTGCCGTTGGAACGAAACTTGCCCATTCTAAGGCCTCTGGTTGGGCCAAGGTGACTGCCGAGGATCTTGGAGAACGCATGCAAGCTTTTGCGATAGCCATGGTAGAGCTCGTGGGTGCCGACGAGGTCGAGAGGGCTGGACTTCCATAGGGGGCACCACCACTGGGAAAGGATGGTTGTCCGCGCCCCATATTTGATTGGGAGGAGGGAGATGATGACTGTCAACATATCATCAGGGAGGCTGCTGATGAAGTCTAGGCCTGCTGGAGTCGCTAGCGGTTCTACCTCGCCCCGCCTCCGCTTGTTGGCAGCCCCATTCTCCACCCTCGGAGTCTCCTTGTCAGCGGTGCTTTCATATAGTAATGGGAGGACAGGGAATATTTAGTTAAAACAGGGCAATAGAAAAGTGTATTGGTAACTATAAGCTATTAGGCAGGAATATAGTAAGAAAAGGGAATAACAATTGGTTACTTAAATACTACACAATTCATTTGATATTTCTGGGTTAGTCAACATGCAGATAGTTGAAAATAAAACTTACTTCAAACAAAGTCTGGACGGATCATATCGTCGGGAAGTTACCATATATCTCATGACCAGGCCCTTTTTGTGGCGTGTGGATGGTGATGGTTTTCTTTTTTCTTTTTTGAATTAGGTGGTGAGGGTTTTCTGTCCCACAAAGAATTTTGGAGGCGGCAGTTTGCTAGAGCCAGTCGTGTGATTGACGCAACAGGCAAAATGGAAGTCATTGCACATGGTTCCAATTTTGTGAAGTGATTGACACAACAGATACTACCTCCGTCCTGGTTTATTCATCCCCTTTGTAATTTTTACCGAATATTTGACTAAGAAATGTTTATGCATGTCACAAAAAATTATATCATTGAACACTATGCTCAAATACCCATCCAACGATATAATTTTTGCTGACCTGCACTAACATTTTGTCAGTTAAACCTTTGGTCAAAATATAACACAAATTACAAAGGGGGCCAATAAACCAAGACGGAGGTAGATTCCATCAACCGAACTGATTGCATCTATATTCCACGGTTAGGCATAAGTAAACATACCCATACATAGATAATAAGCATACACGTACACAAGCATAGTTCAAGCATAAGTACATAGTTCAACTGTCATTAAGAATACTCAAGCGTACATAGTTCGATCCCACATCTCATCTCACATGCCGGCATGATCCTGAAGCTTCTCCAGGTACTCGGCGTATGCGTCATGCGCCACCCTACAAGAATACTTCTGCTTGAAGGAGCCAACGGCCTATCCTCTTGCATGCGCCATAACACTTAGATACACGTCCTAAAGCTTGTGCTTGCAAAACGGGCATCGATAGCCGCTGTTCCAGGTCCTAATACGCCTGTTATGCATTCCCGCATAAAGCTCCCTCAGGATTTGCCTCTTGTAACTCCTCTGGCCATCTTCATCCTCGCTGTCCACATCGTCAGACAACACCTATACAAATAGTAAAACAAATTTGGCATCAAATCAATGTTTACATGTCGTGAAGTAGGATTAGGAATTTATGGCTATTTATTTATACATATCCAGAGATTATGGTTCGATTTTTAAGCACAGTCTTCTATGTACAGACAAATCTTGAAGAAAATAATGGCACAAACATATGTAGGTCATTCAAAATCAATTGTCAAGTCCAGGCTAGGAATTATTAGCACTAACACTAACTCTAGTCGGATTACTAGCATAAATCATTTGCACAGATGAAACAACTAATCACTTATCACTTGTACCATTCAAACAGTCAATACACTACACGGATCTAACGAAACTTACTCAGATTTCATGGATTGGGAGAACATAAACATAGGATTTCTATTCCAAAAAGGGGGAGGCAGGAGTAACCTGAGAGCCCTATGATCTATTTGACACATAAATGGGTATAGATGACTAACCATCTGTCCGTCGTTGTCAGAGTCGTCGCCGGAATGGTCGTCAGAGTCGTCGCCGGAGTCATCACCAGAGTCGGTGTGGAACTCCGCCTCCGGCTATGGAAGCTCGACGCTGTCGACGATGTCATGGTGCAGCGATAACTCGCTGGCAGTGAAGGCAACCTCTGTCTCCATCTCCACGCCATGCTCCGGTGCTTTAGCAGCCCCGACGTCGCCACTCCCTCCGATGGGGCACATCGACGACATCCTCATACACTGAAGTCTTTGAGAACTGAGAGCGGCATCGAGGATGCAAGAGGAGAGAGAGGATTGTGTGTGTGACGAGGATGGGAGGTGCGGCCACTCGGGCGCACCATTAATATGGAGTAGTGGGAGTTGTGGGAGAGAGGCGGGCGGCGGTCAAACCGATGGCTCGCCTCTCCCACGCCTCCCGATGACACTGCGCAGCGAGCATGCATTCGTCAATTCACACACCTGCACACACACCTCCCGGTATGCCTGTGCGGTGGACTGTTCGCATCCGTCCCATCAACTCACGCCTACTCGCACGGCACATGGGTTGCGCGGCAGCACATATATTGTTTTTCTATTTGGATGATTAATGTTGCTGCTTTATTGCTTAACCGAAGCATGTCACGTATCCATTGTTGTTCTACCACTCATGGTTTGAATAAATAACCCATTTGGGATATTGGGTCCCAATTATTAATAATCTGCCATTTGTAATTAGATAAAGATTACATCAAAACTGGTCTCAAATTTGACCAAAGAAGTACAGTGCCACTTTGTATTAGTGTCCATATGACAACACAATAAGTTTCATGAACTTCAAATAAGTTTTGGATGTACTAGAATTTAAAAATTAAGATTCTCAATGTTTGAAATTTGTTACATGGGGAGTAAACATGCACCCAGTGAGACACATGTGTTTTTGCAATCCATTTAGGTGAACTATCACGTGTGCATGTAGCTCAAATTTGATTTTTGCACATTATGCCCATAAAAAACCAATCAATTAATGCACTAAAACGTCTTAATGGTCTCTGTTTTTCAAAATTAAAACGTGCCTCCTTTGGTAACATATGTTCACCACGGGATAATTAATTTAACATGCATCGTAGTTGCGGTGGATTCATGGTGTGTGTGTGGGTTTGCGCGTCTGGGGGTGGCGGGTGGCTCGCAGTACACTAGGAGTTGTGAGCCACCGTGTGGGTTGGCCATTTTGTTAGGCAGGCCGGTGCCACATCAGAGTTGTGAAATCGTTATTTAAAACATTACACAACCCTTTCATACATACATGTTTTGGCCACATGCAGTCGATGGTTGTCCTACAAGACACTCGATACTCGTGTGTGACGCTTTCTATGGGCCCATGAGGTCGTCGTCCATTACTTTGACGAACACCAGCAGTGAGGTTAATTTGAACAGCAACGCAGAATCTTTTTTGTTTGTGTTATGGTGGTATATAGTATGTGTCAAAGAGGTGGGAGGTGACTAGCATATATACTATACGTATGCGTTCGTGAACAAGTACACCTCACTCAGTGTCGGGACATTTCGGTTTCGGAGGCACGTGCTGCATCAAAATTGTGAAATTGGCTATTCAAACATCACATGACACCTCTTTGGGCCACATGCATGCACACGGTGGTTATCCTAGCTAGGACACTCACGTGTGACGCTTCCATCTGTGGGCCCACGAGGCCATCGTCGATGCATGCATGCATCACTTTGACCTACATCAGGAGAGGTTAATTTATTTCACCGTCGATGAAGATTCTTTTGGGTTGTACATAGTATGGTAGGAGCATATAGTATGCGTCGAAGAGGGGGGAAGGGGACCATCATATGTAGTATGCTTCATGAACCTCGCTCTGTGTGGGTGCATGGTTTACGGTTTTTGAGGCATGTGGCACATCAAGGTTGTGCATTTTGGGTATTCCACATATATATGTTTGGACCACATGCAAAGCGATGGTTGTTGTCCTTTCGCACCCACTTAAGCGGTTATCAGCGATATCGATGTTTTCCATCTGTGGGCCCGCTTGGTCCATCACTACTTTTTTCCTAACAACAAGAGCGATTAATTTGACTTAGTAGGGGATTATGTTTTTGCTTGTAATATGGTATATATATACAGGTAATGCTCTGGGCACTACAAAAAAATACACTTCCGTGATGATATGTGTTTGTCACAGTAGGTTGCGTTTTTTGTCATGCATGTACATCCATGACAAATTTTTGACAGAATCAAGATAGTCATACCTGTGCTGTCGTAGAAGTGTTCCATGACATTACCAAAATTATCATCACGGAAGTGTCCACTTCCATGACGATAAATCGCGCGTCACAGAAGTGCTTTTATCAAGGGTGACCGACATGTGGCATCCACCGTAACGGAACACCGTTAAGCTATCGGGTCGGGTTTTGGATCCGATAACCCGTTAACAGCCCCGACTAATGGGGATTTTCCATGTGTAAAATCATCATTGGCTGGAGGAGACACGTGTCAGGTCCGTGTTGGCACAGGTGTCACTCATCCAATGGGCGAGACGCGCCTATGATATGTTGACACGTGGACTGGCCCATCAAGTTTAAATGGGCCGGCCCAACTGAAGGCCACAAGATTTTGCGGACCATAATGGGCCGGCCCAGCTAAAGGCCCACGAGATTTTGCAGACCATAATGGGCTGGCCCAACTAAAGGCCCACAAGATTTTGCGAGCCATAATGGGCCGGCCCAGGTAAAGGCCCACAAGATTCTTGCAGATCATAATGAGACGGCCCAGCTAAAGGCCCACGAGATTTCGCCGACATTAATAGGCTGGCCCAGCGGTAGGCCCACAAGATTTTGAGGACCCTAGTAGGCCGGCCTATTAACTGGCTGCCATGTTTTGGGCCAAATGCCGGCCCATATTTGGTCCGGTCCATTAATGGCATGCCATGCTCCTGGCCTAATTGTGGCCCATATGAGATCCGGCCCGTTAAAAGCCTACCACATTCTAGACCAAATTACGGCCCAGATCAGGTCCGACCCTTTAAGAGGCTTTGGGCTCAATTATGGCCCATATCAGATTCGGCCCGTCAATTGGACACTATGCTTTTGGGCCCACTTGATAAAAGGCCCACTTAGTAATTCGGCCTGATATTAGTTTTGGCCTGTTAAGGGCCCGTTTAACATTTTGTCCCTATATTAATTTCAGCCTGTTAAAAGCCTGTCATATAGTTGGGCCTAACTACGGTCCGTTTTGCATCCGGCCTGCTCGCAGCCGATATCTGATTGAGCCAAACAAGGACCGAGACAATTGTCCTATTAAAATCCTGTGATTTGATTCGCACAATCATGGGTCGGGGTTCATTTTGGGTTGCTGCCGGCCCGTGAGCTGTTCGGCACGTTTCAGGCCCAACCTACATCGTGATTGCATGACGGCCCGATTATGTACCTTAATTTTACGGTTTGGCCGGTTTACTGCGAATACATGATATATATATACAGTAAAATAACTGCAACATCGTGAATAAGAAAAAACCTAGACTATACAATAAAGAAATTACGGCATATTACATCCACTGGGCATCAAAGTTCGCCACTATGATAATAAAGCACAAGCAGACAGCATATTACATACACTGGTCATCAAAGATTGCCACCAGTGCAAATAAGCATGCCGAAAAAATAATATACAAAACCGACAGCACTTCAATAGAGTTCAAGAAAGGTTAGCCCTGCTGGGGAGCTGCAGCGCAAGCAGCTGAGCAAGATGATGAGACTACGGTTGTTCAACACTTATATCTTCCTCACTCTGAAAGATAAACAAGCAGACATATGACAGGTTTTGCACATAAAAGTATCAGTGCTGACAATTCATCACATTTCTTACAGACGTATAAAGTGACACAGTTTAAAATTGCATTAACACAATATGGTATTGTTCATGTCAAGACATGGCAGGAAATGACATTGTGAAGGAGTTGGCAGCTTCACGACACCACTGGATTACAGATCAAGAACTCATAAGTATCAATGGTTAGTGTGCTGTCAATTTATACCATTTCAGATTGGTAAATAAAGAGATGGTTTAAATAATAGTAGAATGATATGACATTGTTCATAGTTAAGACATTGCAGAATATGACATTGTGCTGTAGTGGGTAGGTTCACCACACCACTGGATTACAGATGAAGAACAGAAGAATACATGCAGTGCAAAAGAAGATTACTTGCTCTGTATAGTTTAATTTACATGGTATGAAGAAGGAACTTGGTTGTACAACTGAAAACTTAAATTGAGAAAGGACACACTTTTGTTTATGAACTACATAATAAACTTTAAACAAGCGATTTGATGCAAACACCAAAAATAAACAGCTGTTGCGGTCATGCCTAAGAAAATATATACAACAAAGTTTAAAGGCTTGAGATGGACAAACTTACATTATTGGTGAAGACAGGCTCTATAAAGGCCTTGTCCATGCTGATGGGCGGGGGGCAATTCAAGAAGTTTACCACAGAATCTTATTCAAAAGCATTGCCTTTATTCTACATTTTGTTCAGATTAAATATAGATGTGATAATATACGAAAAAATGGAGAATATTTAATATAAGATGAAGAGTGATGCTACATAACCAAGTAGCTATAAATGTAAGTGCAGCGATACAGGAAAAAGGTACAACCAAGAGCAATGCATAGCTAAACTTCTTCAGTTCCAACCTTACAGGTAAGAGTAAATATAGATCTGATGTGTAGAAAATGGAGGGCAAAGGAAAATAAGCTGCAGAGTGATGGTACATGAACAGCTACCTATCATTATAAGTACACTGATAAAGGACAACATGTACTTACAAGAACAATGCAGAGCTAAAAAAACATTGGCATTGGATATATTATACACTAATGTAACCATTCATACAGATCAAATAATTTGGAGCGAACAATTGATAAGCAAGCTATCATGCATATTGCTGTCACATAATGAACTAGGTATGTATGCAAGTACAGTGATACAGGACAACAGGTACTAACAAGAGCAAAGCAGCGGGCAACATATTTGCGATATCCTGTCGTTCTTGTCAAACCAGAATTCTTCTTCGAGCAGATTTCCTGCAAAAAAGATCCGTAAGGCACATGCGGAAAAGTAGAAGTTCAAATTGTCATGTGATTTCATAGACAGTACCTCATCCTGGGAACGAGACCAGTGCATAACAAGGTTTTTCCATTCAATGTCTTCTAAATTTAGCACAAGAGACTTCACCGGAAATCGTTTATAGACTTGCCATCGAAGTGTGATTTCCTTTGGTAACACCGATACTGCTGCAATGCTTCCTTGAAAAGCACAAGCAAGCTTTGCTCGTCATGACTATCCAGATTGACCGTCGCCTAGTTACAACAATGTAATGTAAATCATTGATGTGTTCAATCAGCAGAAAACAGGAAAATAATAACCATGAATAATAGCACTTACACGTAAGTTGGACAGGAAGATGTGAAAATGGTGTTTGTCTTCACAATAATCTTCCCATGATGGGAATATATGCACGTAGTCCCTAACAACATTGAAAGCATTGTCTTTTAAACTGGGAATAAATGGAATGGGGTTCCAATCTGCAGGAATTGGCCGTCTCTACGGTTGGGATAGGTCTTCGGCCGGTGGACTTGTTGTACTTTTTGCTGGAGTGGGATTTTTCTATGATACAGCTGGTGCTATGGCAAATGAAATCGGTATACCTTTTGCTGGAGTGCAGGTCCTGTGTGGTGGGGCTAGTGGTGTGTCCAGTGAAGTATGGGTACAGTCTACTGGAGTCGGTCCTACGTTTTGTGTCACTGGTTGTACAACCAATATAAGTGGGGTGTTGTCTGATTTCTCTGGCACCACCACGTTTTTCAAAGACTTTGCTGGTGCTCCTTTAGGTTCGGCAAGCACCCTCTTCCCTTTTGATGTCTGATGCACAAGAACAACATTTGAGTGGAAAAACATGGTATGATGACAGATGGAATATGTATTGATAATGGATGGGCATGGCATCTCGACATATATGATGAGTAAACTAAGCAGATGGCGGTGCAACAAAGTAGAAGAAATGCAAGACAACATATGCAAGATACCCGCAATCAATAAAACATTGCCAAATTAGAACATGCACCTTGATGGGTGAACAGGACAGGCCATTTGCCTTTGACTCCTCGAGGTTAGATTAGTCATTAGGATCATATTCTGAACAAGAATCAACAGGTGGGGAGAGTATGAGTTTCATTGCATCCAGAATGGCACTCAATGCCTTGGTGCCAATTTTGTAAGTCATTGCAGTGTTTAGCTTCAAGAGTGGACTGCTGCTAGTGCGACACAAAGCAGCTACACATATCATAGTGTAGATAAAATGGGAAAACCTTAAGCATCAGAGTAAAATCAGCAAGGTGGAACTTGCTGGAATATATGTGCTAGTATTGCCGGTACGGCTAGAAAGGCTTCAGATACTATCTCTCTTCAAGTGAAGGTGCGGTACTGTTAATATCAGTGTAACTCTCAAACGCGACACAGCTCCCCGCATTTCCTTGCTATTCTATAGGATTCAAGTGGGCAGGCCACTACAAATCCTATTCCTATGTTTACAAGATCCTACGAATCAAAGAGGCTCAAAGTGTCCATCACAACCGACCGTATAGACCTCTACACTGCAAATTTCCCTGCTCATCTTCAGTACAAGGAACATACTGTACTACTATCATACTCCCTCCGTTCGAAAATATAAGTCTTGGTAGAGTTTTCCACTATGGATGACATACAGATGTATCCAGATACATTTTAGAGTGTAGATTCACTCATTTTGCTCCATATGTAGTCCATGGTGGAATCTATACAAAGACTTGTATTTAGGAACGGAGATAGTACATATTAAAGAAGAACGGAAGAGGAACATGGTAAAGAAGAGCAAGCAGATTTTGGATAATAAAATGTTGGTGCACAGTGCCCACACATGATGAATGAGAGCGCATTAAGAATGCAACTCCCACCTGTCTCTCGACCATTTCTGGCGGTTGGATGAAGATCCTACATCTCCTAACCCTTCTTCCTCGTCTCTGATTCTTCCCATACAGAACACCGCATGGGCTGCCGGCCGGACCACCGGCCCCCACCGCCTGTGTTCCTCCGCCACCCCCACCCCCGCCCCAACCCCCACCCGTGTCGAGTTTTCTTCATTCGGCGAGGCCTCACAACCACCCGAGCCCCTTCGATTTCACCGGCGAACTCCAGCGAGTTCTGAAAAATCGATTGACCCAATTTTGAAATTTAGTCTATTGTGATTTAACTAGTGTGGAATATAAAATGGGAAAACCATAAGCATTGGGAGTATAGTGTTGAGCGTGCCATGGCGGATATGAAGGTGCAAACCGGATAAAGGCAACTTCGCAATCAAGACAAGAAATTAGAGTAAAGCAGTGGCGATCTATTTTCTTTCTGCGATAAATAAGTTGAGCAGATACGAAAGAGTACCGCCTCTGGTGCGGCGCCATGTACGCATCTGCTGAGAATTTGATGGTGCTGCGGTAGTGATGGCTGTCGGCGGTGTGGAAGCAGATCTAGGAGGGTAGACGGTAGCGGCTAGGCGCGGTGGATGAGACGGTCGTAGGAGCGGCGCCGGCAAGGTGGACGACGGCAGGGATGAAGCGAGAGGATGGGATGCTAGGATCCCGGTCTGAAGCCGTGGATGAGAGAGGTCGATCTCTTGTATTGGACGGCGGCGTCGGGGTATCAGCTCCGGCATGGTGGAGGAGGACGACGGTGGATGGGGTGGCGGACGGCGGCGGACGGAGGAGGGTGGGGTGGAGAGGGTGTTTTGGCGCCCACGGAGTATGAATGGGGAAAAGGGAGGTAGAGAGGACGGGGGGAACCATGTATTCAGGGCGCGCTTGTCTCAAATGCGAGGAAATTTACAAACTTAGCCCCCGTTTCAAATTTCTACTACATCATAGCAACATTAGTCGGTTGGGGATAGGACGGTAATCTCGCATACACTGAATATTTGCCGACGAGAGTTTGTTTTTGGCGCCCACCGTGTATGAATATGAATCAGGGAGGGAGTCGATTTCGGCCGAGGACACACAGTGTTTTGGCGCCCATCGTGTATGAATTCGGGTGAGAGGCGGTTACGTCACGTTTGGGTGAAATTACAAACCTACCCCTATCGAAACCTATAGAAATCCAGCAGATAGGCTTTGTGTGGCAGGGATAGGCAGTAGTGATTTCCATCTCGCAGATTTTGGTTTCCGGCGGTTACTGCGACTTTCCCCGCTTCGTTCAAATTTTGCAGAGTGCACATTTACCGTGCCAACTCAATTCGAATCCCGTTTGTATTCTATTTTTTTCGGGCGGAATCCATTTTCAATTGGAATTACATTCTATATACATCATTTTTTATATATACTTTCAAAAGCACAACAAAGAATTCTGCTCCTTTATATGTATAATATGATTTACAAATACAACGATCTTGAAATCTTAAGGTTGAATTCGAAAAAATTTAACCAAATTATGTTCTACTAAAATGTATGGATCAGTAATATCTACATATTAAATAACATAGATGTGCGTGAATTCATATGAGTATGCATGTTTGATAGATCAATTTTGGTTCGAGTATGGATTACATGTATCATCATCTCGAATTCAAATATTTGAATCCCTTTTTTTCACTCCTTTCACGCCCATCTCTCTCGCATGCATGCTCCTTCAGGTAGCTATCACTCTCTTTTCTCCAGCTCACCCGCACGCTCACTTCATGTTTCTCCTATCCTCGCAAACATGGTCTCTCGACGTATCCCTTGAGAAGTCTCACACTCTCCCTATCATTATACATTACACGGTTTTCATTATCTCTCACGTCTCTACTGTTCTCTGGTATTACTCGGTACCTAAGCTTTCTTTTTCACCGCCACACACACAGTCTCCACTCGTCTTTCACTTTGTCTTTCTCTCCATGGGATTATCTCACACACCCTATATGTTTCTAAATATGATTCATACCACTAAAATTACTCTCTCTCTTTCTCCTATAGACACAACATTTGTTGCGGTCTCCTTTTCGTCTCCATCCCAGACTGACATTATTCATTTGTTTATCGATCAGACAACCCCGACTACCGTCTCCTCTCTCTCTCTCTCTCACACACACACACACAACTTCTTCTTCCACTCCCCTTCCCGACTACCGTCTCTCTCACACACTCACAAAACTCTCGCTTTTGCACCCCGACTCGTATTTCTCTCACAAACATTTATCGACTAGCTAGCCTCTAGATAGGTTTATACACCCGCACACTCGTGCTTCCACCATCGCATACATGTCTCTCTCCCGCTCCTTGTATCTATGTAGATTTTTCTTCCCTTCTTGAGACACGCCCTCTCGATCGTGCACAAACATACTATCGCCTCATTTTAAGCTGATACCTATCGCACACACACTCCTTGTGTCTTTGTCACACATGCACTCCGTCCTCCTCCACTCTCCCTCTCTCTCACACACACATGGGCTTTTTGCAACAACTAGCAAGATGCCCATGCGTTGCACGGAACATCAAGATGCATTTTTATGAGTTGTTTATCTTGTGGGGGAAAAGGATGGACGAGGGAAGGCCTTATTTGCAAATGTGGAGAGGGATGTGGGTATCTTTTTGCAAAATTGCCATAGTTTCCTTCCTATCCGTCAGATATAGATCAGACGGCCTATATTGCAGGATGGCAGGCACATGATCATCACCGACAATGCTTTTTATAAGAGTAGGGATAAAAAATAGAGTTGGTGATGATGGTGGGCCTACCATCCTGCAATGTAGGTCGTCCGATTTATATCTGACGGATAGGAAGGAAAATATGGCAATTTACCCACACTCTTCACCACATTTGCAGATAAGGCCTTCCCTCGTTCATCCTTTTCTCCCACAAGATCTTGATGTTCCGTGCAACGCACAGGCATCTTGCTAGTAAGAGTAGAAATTAGACATATACCACTTCTCGAATCTTGAAACCAACAACATTCCTCCCTTATCTCATCAAAACCGCCAAAGGAATATATTTTGAGTGAAACATAACATATTTTTAGTGATATACGTATTTCAAAACTAGACTTTTTTTTCTATCAAATCGGTGAATATGTATTAATCTACTTTGATCGTGTGGCAACGCATTGGCACATTGCTAGTAGTTATTATAATTTTTTGGTCACCAGACAAACGGTGCAGTACATATACGAAGAGAAGAGGCGCACGCACGCAGTCGGCCTCTCGCTATCTCGCACACATGAGTGTTACGTAAAGGCGACGTTAACAAATAAACCCTAAAACCCTAGGTGCACGATTGCTGCATTCGCGGGTACTGGGTACGTGGTAGAGCACCTTTGTAGGAATAGTTAGCTCGCGTGATAATTTGATCTGTAGGAGTTGATGGTCGGGACCACAGGTGAACGACTTGGAGCGCGGTGGCTCGCCAGTTGCCATAGATCGAGTAGCCACATTTAAAATATCATTTTTTAGCGGGGTTAAGAGTTCCGATTTTCAATGACGCGTTATAAGTAGTAAGTAGTTTTTAGAATGATTGGTATGGAGAGAAAATTGAATTCATGGTACTATGTACCTCCTTGGCGTATGGTTGTATGGTTTTTTTGCGATGGAGATTGTATGGGTTTATGTTGCGAGATGTTGAACCTGGTAGTTCTAGGGCAAATACTATGGTTTAGATTTAGATGCTGGTTTTCAGTAATGAAAATCGGAAGGGGAAACCCTTCTTTGATTAAAAAAAACTACTACCTCCATTCTGGTTTACTAGTCCCCATCGTACTTTGGGTCAAAGTTTTTCCACGAATTTTACTTGTAAAATGTGAATGGAAAACAAGATTTTGTTATAGCCAAACAAAAAAGGACTGGAGGGAGTGATTGCTCTGACACGGACGCGACCTCTCATAGCGCATGCATTGAACCGGCATGCCGACGAAGAGGGCCGCACTCGCTGCAGGCCCAGCTGAGCATGCCTCCTCGCCGCGTGCAACCAGCTTAAGACTGCCCCGCTTGCCTTCATTGAATCCGCACATGTGCCGGCAACACGTCCTTCCGCGAGCCAACAGGCATTTTAGAACACAAGAAATGACTAAAATATAATTAATTTACGCATGGTATTGACTTGTTGTGCTCGCACTGGTAGCAGGAACTAGTAGAGGATTTTCTTTATTTATAAATCTCCTCACATTTTTTGGCTTTGAAGTGAATCATGGTTGTGGACATTATGTGTGAATGTGCAGATGTCTGTGAACATGAGTTTGATGTGGAAGTTGAACTTGGAATGTCGGGCTTGCGCGTGAACTATACCATGTCCAATGCTTCGTCTGTTATTGTTTGGAAAGTAATTGCTGTTATTACATGACCCGAAAAAAACATTTTGTGCCACATCAGTAGATGCACGGACATCACAACAGGCATGCTGACTGGATAAACATTTGAACCTAGATAATATGAAGGAAATTTTGTATTGACAACAGTTTTAGATAGCAGGAGACGCCTAGCCTGCTCTGCCTCTGCTAGCTAATTTCTGGCTTCTTCCATCTCTTCTTTGGCTTGGGTGAAGAGAGCATCTGATTGCTCTTTTCGCTTCTTCAGGAACTCAGCTACATTCTCAAGGGCTGCTGCATGCTTTTGTTCAGCCTTTACTAATGCCATGAGGACATGAACAACTGACGACTCCACCTGGCTTGTGTGTAATCCAGCATCATCTGGGAATTTGCACCTTGTGTCTAATCCAGCATCATTAGGGAACTGGCACCTTGTGTGTAATCTAGCCTCATTTTGGAAACATGATCTCGAGGTTGACCATACTTCCCTCCTCGCAGGAACTGCATCCTGACATGAAGTTACTTCTTTTTTAGATCAATACTCAGAGCAACCTAGATCCATTTAGTAGAAGCAAGATAAACAGAACTCGGAGAAGTGAATTCAAAAGGAAAAAATAAATAAAAACAGACTACAAGGTGAGAACACTCACTTCCTACATCGAGCTAAAAACGAAAGCATTAGGACGATTAAGACTCTTCTTTTTACACATCGAAGAACACCACACTTAAGAGAAACAGAAACTACAACATATACACATCGAAGAACACGAGGCTACACAAAAGTAATTGAAAGGGTGTTACTTGCCAAAGCTTGTTTTACAGGTTCGGTACAGCTCCTCTTTAACTTGCCATGCTCCTTGAAGATGTCCCGAATATCCCGTGTTTGGTCTTCATTGCTCCTCTGCATGTTCGCACTCGTGGTTTTAAAATCTCAACATGGCAAGAAAAATATACTACTAGTAATACTCGCGCATCTTGTGGGCAACATTAAAGCACTCGTCTGCCATGTAAGAGCATCTCCAACAGAATCGCAACGTGTGGCACTTTAAAAATCTCAACATGCTATCTCTACTCTCTTCTCTACTGTTATATTTATTTTATATTTATTATTTAATATTTATCTCTACTTCCTTTACTGTCTACTTTTTTTCTCTATACTTTTTTTCTTGCAATATAGGCCGTCCGATTTATATCTGACAGATAGGAAGGAAACAAATCGAATTTTGCAAAAAGATACCCATACCCCTCTCCAGAGTTGCAAATAAGGCCTTCCCTTGTTCATCCTTTTCTCCCACAAGATAAACTACTCATACAAATGCATCTTGATGCGTGCAACACATGGGCATCTTGCTAGTTCTAAAAACATTTCCATCATTTGCCACACTATTGCTTGCAGATGAAAAACCTACCCAAGCACAGCGCGCTACAGGAGCGACGCAAAATTACAAGCTGATATTTTGTTGGACAATGGAGGCTATAACCAATTAATTTTATTATGGGAACAATATCACCCAGGATATTTGAAGGGTAGGTATGAATAAAATTGGAACTGCACATGTACTGCTAAGTGATTCAATACACACATTACCAATCGAGGAGGAGAACGATGGTCGCGGCGGCCTCTGTGAGTCATGGTCAGCAATGGGAGTCAGTTCATTTGTCCATGACGGTGGTACTTCTGCGCTTGGCATTGGCTTTCGGGAAGCAGATCCGAGACCGTGGAAGACAATGCCGGGGAGAGGCTCCGTGTACGACGACGACGGTGGACCGGCTCCAGTGCGGCGTACGAGGTCGTCGATGAGGCAGATGCACTGCGGTGGACGAGTGCGCCGATGTAAAGGGGAGGAGCACGAAGGCTGCGGTGCCGTGGAGAAGTCTATTTTGCGGTGGGGATAGAAAATGGGGAGTATTCAGGTGTACTACTATGGTTCCGAGGTGGGGTTGGCTAGGTAGGGTGAACCTGAAGTTACAAAAACAGCCCCCTACCAAGCGTCATCCGTAGGCCTGTTCAGAAGTCTATGATGGTAACTTCCCACTGCTCGAATCAGGGTCGCGGGAGATTTTTCCACCGAACTCAAATTTTTGTGACACTAGACTCCCCGTGTGGCGTGTTGAGTGATTCGGCTAAGCAACTAGTGAGTAGTAGTAGTAGTAGTAGTAGTAGTAGTAGTAGTAGTAGTAGTAGTAAACTCTGCATATTAGGTTTGACCAAAGTCAAACTTCCCAAAGTTTGAGCAAGTTTTATAGAAAAATATAAACATTTACCATAACAAATATGTATGATGTGAAAATACATTCAATAATGAATCTAATGATATTTATTTGTTATTGTATATGTTAATATTTTTTGTTATAAGCTTTCTGAGAGTTTACAAAACTTGACTTTGACCAATGCTATTATGCGGACTTAAATAAAAACGGAGGGAGTAAACATTTGTTTTCTTATTTTGTAGTGAACTAATCATTTGTTGAAATTGTGAAATAAATATATTAGGCCATTGACTTCGAATGTAATGGTCTGTACAATTCAATAGTTACAATCATTGTCGAATCCCAAGATGTATACAAGGTCTATAGTACTTCACAACATGCTCAAACTCACATAATCCCAGTCAAATGAGAATCTAAATGCATTTCATAGTTATTACTTTGTAGGATGCAACAAAAACAACCATAACTCTACATCAGCCATTATAGAAGGAACATTTTGACATATCCTAATGTGTGAATGAAACGTGCAAAGAGAGCTTTTGAAGATGGAGCAGATAGGGCGGGAAAGATTGTATGTATGTGGATGAGAGAGTAGGAGACAAACCTAACGAGACAGAGAGAGAGAGATAGAGAGAGAAAGAGAGAGGAAGAAGTTAGGTCTGTGAGAAAGATGGATACATGTAATATACATGAGATGCGTGTGCATCTGGATTCTGTATACGTGGAAGGAGAAGAGACAACATGTTTGATGAGAGAGCTAGAAAAAAAATGGACGAGAGGGGAAGGATCTTGTGGGTTGAGGGATTGACAATTTTGTGCGGGGAAGAGAGGGATTGGTAATTTTGTGCAAGAGAGAGAGGGTGGGGGGAGGAGTCAGTCAGCCGTTGTCACCTCACCCTGCTTCCAAATGACCCTGCATTCTCTAGCGCGGTGTGGTCGCCGTCTTCGATCTGCTCGATGCCCTCTTTGAAGATTGAGGTGTTGTGCATGTTGGGTTGCAAAGAAGCACAAGCGAGAGTGGTCGCTGTATAACCTTGGATGGGGATGAATTGTGTGCTCGGGGGAGTGTGTGTGTGTGTGTGTGTGCCGCGTGTCTCTGTGTGTGTGTGTGCCAGATATTGAGAGAAAACAAACATAAGGAGAGAAATGGGTATTCACGAAGAGATTGTGTGGGCCTTGAGGTGGGCAGGGGCCGGGTGAGGGTGTCAAAATGTGCGCGTCGATGCATGTGTTGCATGCGACCGTGCGAGGGACGGACGAATCGAGAGAGATGGTTGTTGTGTTACGGATGCTCCGCTCTCTGTCTCTCTCTCTCCCTCACACACACACAAGTAAACTAGAAGACTGTTCTCTCATGTATACACAACATATCGGCATCTTTCTATGTCTCACTCATGCATGATCATTTGCACATTCACACCTCTCTATGTCTGTATCACACGCACACCGTCCCCACATTGCCCTTCCGCCACAACACACATATGGACACATACAGACATTCTCTCTCAGTCACACACACAAAATCAGTATTAAAAAAACTAGGGCGCACCTAAAACGTCCAAATCCAAATAAACACGAACTGGAGCTAAATTCAAATATATGGAAATATTGCAGCGTCAAGAACTTTCACAGGGAAAAAAGTTGATTAATATTCGAGGATTGTTTTCACACACACAAAAAGGTTCGGTGGATGTCCTTCGAGCGCGACACAGTGACGCACCGTTCGATCGACCGCGCGGCCGCGGTTCACGCGCTTGCACATGATTCCGTATCGTGGTTGTGGTACTAACTAATAAAAGCGTTGTCTAAGTCTAATGTTTACGTGTACTCATACGGTTTTCTTTTAAGTTTGACCAACCTTATATATAAAACTAAAGTAAGCTCCCACACGCGCACTCATCAATATGCCGCCGCCGCCGTTGCGCATGCCGGCGCCCGCCTGCTCCGGCCAACAATTTCTCGCCCATCACCATTGTGTCGCTGCCATCCCTGTGCCATGAAGCCGAAGGCTCGCCCGCTCACATCGTCTGCAGTCCCTCCCCACGATGCTGCCGCGCTGCCAAGCACGTGAGCAGCTAGTGGAGCCGCGTCTATGCACGCAACGTACGAAGAGGAGGACGAGCGTGTGCTCCAGCACGCTGGCAAGGAGGAACTAGCGCGTCATTGTCGTCTCCGCCCGCACAGAGGAGGCGCGCATGGTAGCTGTCGCGGCGGAAGCCGGTCGCGTGCACGTCGAGCCCGCAAACCGGGTGCAGACGCGGAATCTACCTTCGAGACCTTGAATGCCATGTGGATCCTACAATCTGAAGGAGCAATTTGGGTCAGTCAACTCATGTGAGCCGTTTGATGCAACATGGATGGCTAGAAGGGCTTCTTCCACCTCTTCTGCCGTCTTCTTCATTCGCTCCGTCGAACTTCTTTCACAAATCGACTGACCCAAATTATACTACTAGTACGAACGTATTAAGTACAGTAGGAACACGAAAATACGAGCAGTAGTACCAACTGCAAGAAGAATAGTAGTAAGACATAGTACTAGTACTACTGTACGTACTAAAGAGTTCAAATAACGAGAAAGAACATAAACATAGTTCTGCTGGGGCCTCAGCACAAAACACCCTTGAAAATAAACTAAGCAACTAGTCCGCTTGACACTGCAGTAGAACCAGCATGAGCGACGACACTGCCACCTACTCGGAGTCCAAGTCCACATCCTCGACTTCTTCCTCGTCCCTCTTCCTCTTCCTCTTCGCCGACGCTTCTTTGCTTGAACCGGACACTGGGCTCTGCTTCTTCATCCAACCCTTGTAGATATTTAAACAAAGGTAGGCCTCCGTTGATGCGTATAGGATGTGATCTTCATCTAATGTCTTCGACTCCCATGCATGATGAAACTCGTGATGAGGTTTCTTCAGTTTAGCATACGAAGGATCAATCATGGCTGCTGCTAGGGTCAGCATTGAAGGTTGAGAGGAGGACACCAGGCTTGCCTTCTGGAGATCGAAGGGCTGGCCTACAAAGAAACCTATCCGACGCAGGACATCCCTGTCGTTCTTAAAGCCTACAGTAACGAATTTCACTCTTTTGTCCTTGAGGAAGTTCTTAAAATCCTGGCACTCAATGTCGGCATGGCATATGTGGTAGACCAAGCAAACGTTATGTACGCAAACCTGGATGATGGCGGGCTTCTTCCTCTCTTCGTCCTTTAGATCCTTCTCTCGTCCCAGGACTGTGGTGTACTCAACATCTAGCCCAGCGACCCACTCATCCGTTGAACTGTTGAACATGCATAGGAAGCGAGCAAGCCATGCTTTCACCGTCTCGGATCCACGTGTGTAGATGACGATGAACTGATCGCCGGTGATGGCTCTAACCTGGTACTTAGTGGCGACCAAGGAGATTTGGGAGGCCATGGATTTTGGAGGAGGGTTAGGAGAAGTTGAACTGTTGTACCCCGCAAAAAAACTGGGAGCGAACTAATGTGAAAGGACGGACGACTAGGAGCGAACTGTTGTAAGGTAGAGACGGGGACGAGTAGGGCGTGCGAACGACGTGGGGTTGCTGGCTTGCCCGATGGATAAACTGAAAGTGCGTTATATCGACTAGAGGGGGGGTGAATAGGAGATTTTTATGAAAGTCTTCAAAACGTGAGAGTTATGAAGACAAACAGTGAAGATTATGCCTATTACTATGCAGCGGAAGTTAGATTACACTAGGGCAGCCATGGTCATGTATTCAATAGAGTGAAAGCTCAATGACAAACAGCTTCAGTGTAATAAGGATCAGGTAGGAAGAAGTTATGAAGCCGAACTGATCATACATTCATGTTGTGAAGACAAAAGATAAAGCAAGCATGCAATGGCTTCACAATGAATAACTGTAAATGAAGGGAAGTGAAGATGAAACCAGTGACATTTGTTGGACCAGTTCCAGTTGCTGTGACAACTGTACGTCTGGTTGGAGCGGCTAGGTATTTAAACCGAAGGACACACAGTCCCGGACACCCAGTCAAGGACACTTAGTCCAAGACACCCAGTCCTCACCGTTTTCTCCTTGAGCTAAGGTCACATAGACCTCGCCCAATCACTCTGGTAAGTCTTCAAGGTAGACTCCCAAACCTTCACAGACTTCGTTCACTGGCAATCCACAATTTCTCTTGGATGCTCAGAACGCGACGCCTAACCATCTGGAGGATGCACAGTCCTCAAGTGTAATAAGTCTTCAAATCACACAGACACGAAGACTTAAGTGATGCCCAATTTACTCTGGCTCTGGGTGGTTAGGGCTTTTCTCCTCACTGGGAATTTTTCTTTCAAAGGCTTCGAGGTGGGTTGCTCTCAAACGACAAAAGCCGTGCGCTGAAATCTGAGCAGCCAACCATTTAAGGTTGTGGGGGGTGGACTATTTATAGCCACTTGGCAACCCGACCTGATCTGTCCTAAATGACCCTGGGTCACTAAGGAACTGACACGTGTACCAACGGTCGGATTTCGAACTCACACGGCAACTTTTACTTGGGCTACAAGTAAAGCTGACTTGTCTGACTCTGGACAAGATTTTCTCTCAAAGTCTTCGCTCGAAGACATAGGATTTGAATTTGGCATCACTTCAGTCATTCTGACTGGTTCTCTTCGACCCCACTTAACAGTACGGTGGTTCCTATGACACAACATGAATGAAATAAAACTACGAAGGATCTAGGTCTTCGAGTTCCAAAAGCTTCATAGGGAGTCTTCTCATGTCATTGTCTTCAATATGAATATCTTCATAAACCACCATTGTCTTCAATGTCTTCGTACATTTTTAGGGGTTATCTCTGGTAGTGAAACCGAATCAATGAGGGACTTCTACCTGTGTTTTCCTGCAATTCTCACAAACACATTAGTCCCTCAACTAGGTTTGTCGTCAATACTCCAAAACCAACTAGGGGTGGCACTAGATGCACTTACAGTCTCCCCCTTTTTGGTGATTGATGACAAACTAGTTGAATTTTTCAACGGGAAACATAATTTGCGAAATTGTAAAAGAATTGTCTTCATAATTTGCAAGGGCTCCCCCTGAAGATGTGCATATAAGTAATTTGCTTCTTGAATGCAAATGCACATGGCAGGTTGTACTTGTGGAGATCCACTTCAACTTATGACAATCCACTATGCATGTGAAAGTATATGAAGATAATGACATGCATAATGGAAAATGGACGTCTGCAGAATGAGATGAGTGCGGAATTTATCGTCGCACATGCGGAATTTATCTTCGCATAACGGAGTGACAAGCAGGTAGCAGACGGCCATCAAGGCTAAGTGTTACAACTCAAGGAAGCAAATGTAGCAAAAACGGGAGTTGTAAGCACGAAGCAAAATGTAGCAAGATATGAAGGCACCCGCCCATAGTGACCCTCTTGAAGACTATTACCATCATATGCTTCTCCCCCTTTTGTCAGTGATGACCAAAAAGGTTTGAAGACATAGAGATTTCTACGCGTTCCCAGGCGCAGCAGGGTCGGTGGAGTTGTTTGGCGGCGGTGCAGACGAGCTTGGTGCAGATTCGACGCGCGTTGAAGCAGGTGGAGATGATGTCGCGTCGTCTTCTTCTTCAATAATCCGGGCAGACACGGTGGCAGCAGAAGAAGAGAACTCTGACTCTTCAAGTGATGGTGTGCTGCGCATCACCGCTCTTCTCGGAGGCGTGGAGTCAAATTTGAAGTGCTCTGTGAAGCCATCCTCATGCAGTTCAGCTTCAGGGCACATCATGGTGAGGCCCTTCCAAGTGCGGCGACAGGTCTCGTGTGTGACAAATGCATTCTTTGTTGCCATATTTCTGATGCGATTGACGTCTTGCATGATGCTTCTCATCTGCCTCTTGAGCCAGTCGTGATGCCTATCTTGTTTTTGGTGAAGAGCCACAAGAAGCTCTCTGTCATTGAGTGCACGAGCGCGCTTCTTGGGTCTCTTTGCAGCTGTGCTGTTGGTGGCTTCAGTTGATGCAGGGGCACGTGTGGTGCCAGCCATTGGATACACTCGGGAGAGAGCTTCAACACCTTCAATATTTTGAGTGAAGCTCTGGTGTTCTGCATTCTGAAGACTTAGTGGTTGCTTGGCCGGCTCGGGATATATTGCTTCAGCAGATGTGTCCACATCTGGTAAAAATATCCTATGATTGCGGGTTGAGGGTTGATAGGAGATTGCAGAGTGAAGCTTGATCAGCCTCATAACCCAAGGAGCATAAAACTTTAATCCAAACAGTTCTGAAGTAGATGCTGCAAATTGATGGATGAAGAGATCATGTGCATTGAAGCATTTGCCATGAAGAATGCAGAAGATGAGAGTCTTCATTGCACCATCAATCGTTGCATATCGAGAGTGTCCCTTGACTGGCCAGAGAGTCCGCCTTATGATGTGATATATTGTTCTGGGCAGGTACTCTAAGTCTTCAACGAAGAACCTAGTTGGATAGGGTGCATTTGGAGGAAATGGCTTCATCATTGAGAGCATCTGACTCATATCTGGCTCAGGACGCTGAAATATGCTCTCAATTGCTTCAGCATGGAGTTGGCACCCTTCTTCAAAGAATTCGCCAGGAGTGGGAAGGCCAGTAAGCTCAATTAGGTCGAAAGCATTGGCTTCATGATGGATATTGCCTGTCATCCACTCCAGGATCCATGTCTTCGGATCTCTGTTATAGCCTTTGATATGCAAAGTGGCATAGAACTGGAGCAGAAGCTCTTCGTTCCAGTGCTCTTCGTCAGTGATAAATGGCAGCAAACCCACTTGCTTGAAGCAATCCAGTGCTTCTTCCAGACCAGGCAGACCTGCAATAGCTTCAACCTCAAGGCGCTTGTGAGGAAAGATGCGGCCTTGGTTGTAGAGGATGCATGAATAATAGCTGCGCTGTTGATGGCTCCAGAACCTATCTGATACAATCCGTTCCCTTGAATAAGGGTTCTTGGAGCGGTCGAAAAACGTGTTATCTGCCCTGAAGCCGTTGATGTTGAAGGAACCAGGAGCTGATGCAGGACCTGGGAACCTTGGTAGTCGTGAGATCGGCTTCTGGACCTGGGGCCTGTGCGCAATATGATAGTTGAATTGTGGTCCGGCAGCAGACTCAGGCACAGAATGTTCAGGAGCAGTAGCTTCGGTGTCTTCTGAAGCTGTTGTTGGGGAGGGCTCCACATTTGCTTCGGCGTTGTTTGTGGCAGCCTCAACATTTTCAGCTTCAGGCACGTTCTCCTTGAGAACTTCTTCTTGTTGGTGCGGGGGAGTTGGAGCTTGTGGTATTTCTGCTTGCTCTTCGGCTGATGCAGCCGGAATGTCTTTAGCAGCCTGAGCCCTTGGCCCTTTGCGAAGCCTATGGAGTGTAGGCGCTGGTGGAGTTGCAGTGGGATGGGGCTCATCTTCCTCATGTGGGCTATCTGCCCATGACGCATTTTGTGTGATTGGCGTCAATGGACGACCAATACTGATCTGTTCGCTTGTCTCAAGCTGAGGAAGGGTTGCATCACCTTGCACATTGTCTTGGGGATCAATGTCTTCAGCAGCATTGGGGTTGGCTGCTGGAATGTCTTCAGCGTGCGGAGCCTCTATGTAAGCAGGCTCATGCACTGTCAACTGACGATCTGCGTCAGGATAGCGGACGCAGAGTGGTTCAACTATCAGGGGCTCTGTGGGAGCAGCCCGAGATTTCTTTGTCTTGCGCTTCTTGATGATGGGTTCCGAAGGAGAGGCTTCAGAATGTTTTCTCTTCTTAGCTTTAGCCTCTGCAGTCCGTGTCTTCTTGTGCTGTGAGGCGGTTGATCGACTCTTTGGCTTCGAGCCAGTCGTTGTAGCGGGGAAGACAATCGGAGCATCAGGTTATGACCTTGGCGCTTCAGGTTCGGTCACAGCCACCTTCTTTTTCTTCTTCGCGGCCATCCTGGAGTCAATGCCGGGACGTCCAAGCGCCTTGCGCTTTTCTGCCTCATTGTAGGCCTGCACGCAGTGATCAGCCAAAGTCTTCATGCGTTCTCGCGAGCCTTGAGCTTCAGCACGCGTCTTCAGGAAGC
This sequence comes from Triticum urartu, assembly GCF_003073215.2. Taxonomy (NCBI): domain Eukaryota; kingdom Viridiplantae; phylum Streptophyta; class Magnoliopsida; order Poales; family Poaceae; genus Triticum; species Triticum urartu. The sequence continues at coordinate 416,139,108 of NC_053025.1, forward strand.
TCTCTTTCAGCTCATGCAACATAGTTTTGAAGCTTTTCACTTCTTGCACACTGAGCTTGGCCACGTGCTTCTTGAACTGAGCCTTTTCATAATCAATTTTCTGCTTCAGTTCTACAATGCGCTGGGCTATTGCAAGTTCTGAAGCAATTGCACCTTGAAAGGCAACGCTGAGGCCTATGGGTAGCTGCAGATCATTGAAGCTTATGTCTGGTGTGTCAAACCATTCATCGATGAAGTTGTGGATGATGGCGACATCAAACAGAGGCAGATTGTTGAAGATTTCAGCCTCCTCCTTGCTCTTGATGAGCTGCTCAAGAGCATCATCTCCAAGATCTTCATCGCTTGAGAGATCAATGGCTTCGCAGCGCAGAATGTCAGCAGCTGTGAGCTCTTTGCCTGTGTGTGGCTGAGGCTTCTTGGCTTCTTGGGGCTTGGACACTCGTGATAAGCCTTCTGACTGCACACTGGCTTCAGGAGGTGCAGTTGCTAAAGGCTTCACTCTTGCGATCTTGGGAGAAGCGGCTGGCTTTGAAGCTTTTGGAGCTTTTGGCTTCTTCTGCTTTGGCTTCGGAGCAGCAGGGGCGTCATCTGACTCAGTATCTGCTGGAGGGTCATTCACAGCAGTCCCTTGGACTAGGATGCGAGTGATGAGGCCTGCAAGATTGGCATACGGCCCGATGATATTGGGATCGGCGTTGCGTGTGCCATCTGCCCTTGGTGAGGAGGGACCAGGGTTGAAGTCAAGCCCAAATTTCTTCTTGTTTATCTTCGCTGACTGTTGTGCAAACTGAAAGTTGCGCTTGAAGAGATTATCATCGCGGACACCAGAGAAGTGATGACGGATGTGCCTCAGCTGGCTGTGGTCCTCTCACCATGCATGGATAGAAGCCTTGAGCAATGGCTTCGTCTCTGGACCTGGGTACGAGATTTTTGTATAATACATCTCCCCACGGTCTCTTGATGGCGCACTTCTCCGCATATTCCTGAGTGACGAAGCGGTAGTGGAACCATTGCTCTGCCCAATATCTTCGAATCCATTGGATTCGTGTCTTGCGCTGACCATAGCTTTCTTCAGGATCAGTTTTGTACATCTCTTGCCAATTCATCAGGCAGATCTTTGGACGTTTCACCACGTCGCTGTCTGCCTCCCTTCCTTGCTGCTGTTTCTGAAGCCATGAATAACTTGGAAGGCTTCAAGATGTTCAAAGGCTTCAAAGGCTTCCTTTTGCAAGAACTGGCTTCAGGCGAGTTGATGTGATGCTGCAAGTACTCTGCAAATGAATGCAGACTATGAGAACCAAAGGATTCTCCCACGGACATGTACCTGTGACAGCATTAAGGTGCGAGGGAAGGGGAAGAGGTCATATGCATTCTCAGAAGATTTTGAAGATAAATCGGTTTAGAAGACATTGACCTCATTGTGCGAAGACATTCACTTATAGATAAGAAGTTGGTTCCAGATTTGTACGAACCCACTAGATCAGTACAAGTGAGGAATCTAACTACCTTATGAAGCACAAGTGAATATTACTAGGCATGTTGAGATGCGCGAGAGAATAACTGAGTTGTGAAGAGAAACTTCCTTATGGCAGAAAGTGACTGAACTGTAGGATCAAAAGAAGTTGTAAAAAGAGGTTTTATTTACCCCACTTGGAACTGCTAGACGAAGTGAGAGTTGAGGCCGAGCAGTTCGATCCTCCGTGCCCTAACTTGGCGACGGAAGACACCTACGGCGACGGCGGAGAGAGCGATGTCCGCTGTCGGCGTGAAAACGGCGTCGGAGAGGTTGCGGCAGTGAAGCGCTTCGTCGCCGGCGTCGTCGAGTGCTAGCGGTGGCGCTAGGGTTCGTGCGAGGGTGGAAGAAGGAGATAATGACCGCAGTGAATCGTGTATTTATAGGGATAGAGGCGGCACTGCGCTATTACGCAGGTGCCCCTGGCGGTTCGCATTTGAGGCACGAGTGGCCAGTTAGAGGAAAATTGGGGTTTGTTCCACGTCCCACGCATGCCTAAATTGTCAGGCGGTCGTTCCTGCTTCTCCAGATCTTATGTGGAGGAATGAGCATTAAAAACGGACTTTTATGGTTGTCTCTGTCTTCAGCTGACGAGGACACAGTGAAGACATTCGACAGTTTCAACAGAATGCATATGACTTGGAGAGATAGAGTTTGAGATAGAAAGCATAGAGAGGTTAGGGTCCGATCACATTCACTTAGTTCAAAAGATTCAACCAAGAAGACATAGCTATAAGTGAATGCTGTAGAGGACAGAACATCAGTACATATATATCCATATAATCAACGCAGTGAAGATAATCATGAAGACATATTGAGAATGAAGCCAAACCAATTGTGAAGACATTGAGAGGTGACGCCATGAGAGAAACACTTCAAAATGGAACGTTTGGTGGTGGCGTTACCCACCGTATAGGAAGTATTAGACCCAGACACGGCGCACAATTATCGTGGCGCTCCGAAGTCAAATTCCACATTAATGTATTCACACTTAGAATGTATGTCTTCATTGATTGAAGATATACGTTACTTCGTGTGTTGCACATCTAAGTCATCAATATGCATAAGTGTTAGGATGTGTGCCTGATCACAGGACATTTGAGGATTCCAAGATATTTAGCTCACACCGTAACTTGCAAAATCTCTTCTCATCCAAGGGCTTGGTGAAGATATCTGCCAATTGCTCTTCAGTGTTGACGTGTATGATATCAATGTCTTCCTTCACAACATGATCTCTGAGAAAGTGATGACGAATTTCAATGTGCTTTGTCTTCGAGTGCTGAACTGGGTTGTTGGCAATCTTGATGGCGCTTTCGTTGTCGCAGTAAAGTGGCACTTGCTTCAGATGAATGCCATAATCCTTGAGTGTTTGCTTCATCCACAGAAGCTGAGCGCAGCAAGATCCAGCAGCAATGTATTCAGATTCAGCAGTGGAGAGAGATACACAGTTCTGCTTCTTTGAAGACCAACATACAAGTGATCGTCCCAGAAAATGACATGTGCCTGATGTAGACTTGCGATCAACTTCACCAGCATAATCAGCATCCGAGAATCCAACCAGATCAAACTCTGAGCCCTTTGGATACCATAATCCTAGAGTTGGGGTGTGAGCCAAATATCGAAGAATTCGCTTCACAGCTAAGTGATGCGACTCCTTTGGTGCCGATTGAAATCGAGCACACATGCAAACACTAAGCATAATATCTGGCCTAGATGCACATAGATAAAGTAAAGAACCAATCATGGAGCGGTATACCTTTTGATCGAACTCTTTACCATTGTCGTGGACCCAGATGATGTTTGGCTGGCATTGGTGTCGTGAAGCCTTTGCAGTCTTGCATACCAAACTTCTTCAGGCAATCTTTGAGATACTTCTCTTGAGATATGAAGATGCCGTTGCGTTGTTGTCGTATTTGAAGACCGAAAAGAACTCAGCTCCCCATCATGGACATCTGATATTGCTCTTGCATCATATATCCAAACTCTTCACTATACTTCTGATTGGTGCAGCCGAAGATAATGTCATCCACATATATTTGGCACACAAACAGTTCACCATCTATGTCTTCGTGAAAAGAGTGGGATCCAGGGAACCAGGTATGAAGCCTTTGCTCTTCAGGAAAGTACTTGAGTGTGTCATACCAGGCCCTAGGGGCTTGTTTGAGGCCATACAATGCCTTGTTGAGCTTGTATACCATGTCAGGATGTTTTGGATTTTCAAAGCCAGGTGGTTGTGCAACATACACTTCTTCTTCAATCTTGCCATTGAGAAAGGCACTTTTCACATCCATTTGATATAGAAGTATGTTATGATGATTTGCATAGGCCAGCAGTATGCGTATGGCTTCAAGCCTAGCCACAGGAGCAAATGTTTCATCGAAGTCAATGCCCTCCACTTGAGTATATCCTTGAGCAACGAGACGAGCTTTGTTTCTGACAACTTGACCATGCTCATCTTGCTTGTTGCGGTATATCCATTTGGTGCCTATTAATGTTGTGCTTCTGGGATCAGGACGCTTAACCAGTTCCCATACATTATTCAGCTCAAACTGTTGAAGCTCTTCTTGCATAGCTTGAATCCATTCAGGTTCCATGAAGGCTTCTTCAACTTTCTTGGGTTCTGATATTGAGACGAATGCGAAATGCCCACAGAAGTTTGTTAGCTGAGTTGCCCTTGAACGAGTGAGTGGACCAGGTGCATTGATGCTGTCAAGTATTTTGTCAATTTGTACTTCATTTGCAACACGAGGGTGTGTGGGGCGAAGACTTTGCTCTTGCTGATCTATGTGGTCATTTGAAGGTATATCTTCAGGCTGAGCATTGTCTTCATGTGGATCAGGTGCTGAGATGATAAGTTCTTCTTCAGGTTGAGCTTCAGAAGGTACAATTTCTCCAGTTCCCATAAGCTTGATTGATTCATTTGCTGGAACTTCATCTAGCACATTTGGCAATTGCTCTCTTTGTGATCCATTGGTTTCATCAAATCGCACATCCACTGTTTCAACCACTTTGTAGTGGAAGAGATTGAAGACTCTGTAGGAGTGCGAATCCTTTCCATATCCAAGCATGAAGCCTTCATGTGCTTTTGGTGCAAACTTTGAGGTGTGGTGTGGGTCCTTGATCCAGCATTTTGCGCCAAATACTCTGAAATAACTGACATTTGGCTTCTTGCCAGTTAGGAGTTCATAGGATGTCTTGTTCAGAAGCTTGTGAAGATAAACACGATTGATTGTATGGCATGCAGTATCAATGGCTTCAGTCCAGAATTTTCTTGGAGTCTTGTATTCATCTAGCATTGTTCTGGCCATCTCAATGAGTGTTCTGTTCTTGCGTTCGACGACGCCATTCTGCTGTGGCGTGTATGGAGCTGAGAATTCATGTGTGATGCCCAAGGTGTCCAGATATGTATCAAGGCCAGTGTTCTTGAATTCAGTGCCATTGTCACTTCTGATGTGCTTTATCTTGGCGCCAAAATTGTTCATAGCTCGATTTGCGAAGCGTCTGAAGACATCCTGCACTTCAGTCTTGTAAAGGATTATGTGCACCCAAGTATATCTAGAATAATCATCAACAATTACGAAGCCATAGAGGCATGCAGAAGTAGTAAAAGTTGAGTAGTGAGTGGGACCGAAAAGATCCATGTGAAGCAGTTCGAAGGGTTGTGTAGTAGTCATGATTGTCTTCGAAGGATGTTTTGCCCTTGTCATCTTCCCTGCTTCACAAGCACCGCATAAGTGATCTTTCTTAAACTTGACGCCCTCGATGCCTATGACGTGCTTTTTCTTCGCAAGGGTGTGGAGGTTCCTCATGCCAGCATGCCCAAGCCTTCGATGCCAAAGCCAGCATTCTGAAGCTTTTGCAAGAAGACATACTGCAAGTTGTGGTCCTGCTGAGAAATCTACCACATACAAATCACCTTTCCTATACCCTTCAAACACTAGAGATTTGTCAGATTCCATTAGCACCAGGCAGCGATATTTGCCAAACATTACAATCATATTCAAATCGCAAAGCATTGAGACAGACATTAAGTTGAAGCCAAGGGATTCAACAAGCATGACTTTATCCATGTGTTGATCCTTTGAGATTGCAACTCTACCTAGACCCAATACCTTACTTTTACCAGTGTCAGCGAATGTAATGTGGCTCTTGTCGGATGGACGTAAAGTTGAGTCCATAAGAAGGCTTCTTCTGCCAGTCATGTGATTTGTACACCCACTGTCAATAATCCATTCTGAAGACTTTGAAGTCGCTGGTATCGTACCCTACAGTGCAGTTAGGGGGATAGGCTTCACGAAGAGTGTTGTGAAGCATAAACATTTGACGAACCAGTGGGTTATGAAAACTTAGATCCAGATTAGGACTAATGGGGAGAGTAGCATGCGATTCAGGAACGAAGTACATAATGATGCCATTTGGGCATTTTATCTTGCGCCCCACAAGATTTTTATGGTCCCCAGCAATAGCATCAGAAGATTTTGTTTTTGTGCTGGAGACCTTTCCCTGCAAAGGAGAGTTAAGCTTTCTTAACCACCCACATCTTCAAGGGTGGCTTAGAAGCTATAAGTCTAAGTGCAGCATCTGAGAATTTTGGCTTTGAAACCTTAGCAAACAGTCTAGCAGGTGGACAATAATACTCATAGGAATAAGCAGAATAATTTTTGGTCATATGAACATGACGGTTCGATGAACCACTCTCATATTCATATGCCTGAGTATGGTTCCCCTGCAAAACATTTGCGTTAGTGCGACTCAGGTGAGTCCCCTGTTTGTATGAAGCATTTGGACCATATGAAGCCTTTGGTCTGAGGTTTGTCTTCTTCAAGTGAGGTGTCATGAAGACATTCACAGGAAGATTTTCCAGACATGTTTTCGGAACCCAGATCTTCTTCATAGGCGGTCCATTCCTGCAGTTAGTACCAATGTACCTGGCAAACACTTCATCATTCTGATTCTTAAACAGTTTATAGTTTGCATCAAAGGATTCATCAATGATAATTGGGTTAGCACAAGTGAAGCCAGACAGATTGGATGGATCTGCTGAGGATTCCTTTGCAGCAACCCATGTGGTTTTGGGGTACTGCTCAGGTTTCCAGTAAGACCCATCTGCATTAATTTTCCTCACGAACCCAACACCCTCTTTCCTAGGGTTTCGGTTCAGAATCTGCTTCTTAAGGACATCACATAATGTCTGATGCCCTTTAAGACTTTTGTACATCCCTGTTTCAAGCAATGTCTTCAACCTAGCATTCTCATCAGCAATAGCAGTGGTATCCTCAGCAGAGGGGTTAGTTACCACATCAACAGTTGAAGATATTGAACAGTAGTAGCAGTTGACATTCAGCAACAGAAGTAGCATTATCACGCTCAATGCATTTAAGACATGGTGGTTCAAATCCTTCCTGAGCGGACTGATCTGTTCGGCGCGAAGTGACTCGTTTTCCTTTTGAAGATCTTCATGAGCCACCCTCAATTTCTCAAGTTCTTGCTTCCTTTGAAGATAATCATAGGAAAGCTTTTCATGAGTTGTTGAGAGAGTATCATGACGATCTTCAAGTTCCTGATACTTAACGTGAAGGTTTTTTATGTCTTCAATTAAGGATTCAGATCGAGTCATTTCAGCACCCAACAGATCATCGCTTCTGTCTAACAGTTTTTGAATATGTTCCATAGCTTTCTGTTGTTCAGTTGCAATTTTAGCAAGTGTTTTGTAGCTAGGTTTTGAATCACATTCAGAGTCATCGTCACTAGATGTTTCATAGCGAGTAGTGCGTGTGTTTACCTTGGCACCGCGTGCCATGAAGCAGTAGGTAGGAGTGGAGTCGTTCTTGTCATTTGCGTCGGTGTCGGTGATGCAGTCATTGTCTTCAGTATTGAAGATGGACTTGGCGACGTATGCTGTAGCCAGACTCGCAATGCCAGAATCAGACTCCTCCTCAGACTCCACCTCTGCCTCCTCAGATGCGGACTCCTCCTCTGAATCCATCTCCTTTCCAACAAACGCACGTGCCTTGCCAGATGAGCTCTTCTTGTGTGATGAAGACTTTGATGAAGTTTTGGAAGAAGACTTTGAGTATTTCTTCTTCTTCTTGTCGTCAGAATCATATTCCTTGCTCTTCTTCTTCCTTCTGTTCTCATTTTCCCACTGTGGACACTCAGAGATGAAGTGTCCAGTTTTCTTGCACTTGTGACATGTTTTCTTCTTGTAGTCATGAGCAGAAGCTTCATCATTCCTTGAGCTTGATCGTGAAGATTTCCTGAAGCCTTTCTTCTTAGTGAATTTTTGGAACTTCTTCACTAGCATTGCAAGTTCTCTTCCAATGTCTTCAGGATCATCAGAACTGCAGTCAGATTCTTCTTCAGATGAGGAGACAGCTTTTGCCTTCAAGGCACGAGTTCGCCCATAGTTTGGACCGTAGATATCTCTTTTCTCAGAAAGCTGAAACTCATGTGTGTTGAGCCTCTCAAGTATGTCAGACGGATCGAGTGTCTTGAAATCAGGACGTTCTTGAATCATCAGGGCCAGGATGTCAAACGAACTATCAAGTGATCTCAGCAGCGTCTTGACGATTTCATGTTTGGTGATCTCAGTGGCGCCGAGGGCTTGAAGCTCATTTGTGCGTTATATGTCGACTAGAGGGGGGGTGAATAGGCGATTTTTATGAAAGTCTTCAAAACGTGAGAGTTATGAAGACAAACAGTGAAGATTATGCCTATTACTATGCAGCGGAAGTTAGATTACACTAGGGCAGCCATGGTCATGTATTCAATAGAGTGAAAGCTCAATGACAAACAGCTTCAGTGTAATAAGGATCAGGTAGGAAGAAGTTATGAAGCCGAACAGATCATACATTCATGTTGTGAAGACAAAAGATAAAGCAAGCATGCAATGGCTTCACAATGAATAACTGTAAATGAAGGGAAGTGAAGATGAAACCAGTGACACGTTGAAGACAATGATTTGTTGGACCAGTTCCAGTTGCTGTGACAACTGTACGTCTGGTTGGAGCGGCTAGGTATTTAAACCGAAGACACACAGTCCCGGACACCCAGTCAAGGACACTTAGTCCAAGACACCCAGTCCTCACCGTTTTCTCCTTGAGCTAAGGTCACACAGACCTCGCCCAATCACTCTGGTAAGTCTTCAAGGTAGACTCCCAAACCTTCACAGACTTCGTTCACTGGCAATCCACAATTTCTCTTGGATGCTCAGAACGCGACGCCTAACCGTCTGGAGGATGCACAGTCCTCAAGTGTAATAAGTCTTCAAATCACACAGACACGAAGACTTAAGTGATGCCCAATTTACTCTGGCTCTGGGTGGTTAGGGCTTTTCTCCTCACTGGGAATTTTTCTTTCAAAGGCTTCGAGGTGGGTTGCTCTCAAACGACAAAAGCCGTGCGCTGAAATCTGAGCAGCCAACCATTTAAGGTTGTGGGGGGTGGACTATTTATAGCCACTTGGCAACCCGACCTGATCTGTCCGAAATGACCCTGGGTCACTAAGGAACTGACACGTGTACCAACGGTCGGATTTCGAACTCACACGGCAACTTTTACTTGGGCTACAAGTAAAGCTGACTTGTCTGACTCTGGACAAGATTTTCTCTCAAAGTCTTCGCTCGAAGACATAGGATTTGAATTTGGCATCACTTCAGTCATTCTGACTGGTTCTCTTCGACCCCACTTAACAGTACGGTGGTTCCTATGACACAACATGAAATGAAATAAAACTACGAAGGATCTAGGTCTTCGAGTTCCAAAAGCTTCATAGGGAGTCTTCTCATGTCATTGTCTTCAATATGAATATCTTCATAAACCACCATTGTCTTCAATGTCTTCGTACATTTTTAGGGGTCATCTCTGGTAGTGAAACCGAATCAATGAGGGACTTCTACCTGTGTTTTCCTGCAATTCTCACAAACACATTAGTCCCTCAACTAGGTTTGTCGTCAATACTCCAAAACCAACTAGGGGTGGCACTAGATGCACTTACATAAACGGCTGCAAGCCCCCAAAGAATTCTCGAGAACTATGCGGGACCCACTAGATGTCATGTCTACTAGACCCATATCGTAGGCCTGACGGTATAGCTTCTACCTGTTCGCACGCCATGCCGGCGCGTGGATGTAACTTCACTTAATTCTGTCAAACGCCGCGCCTCCCACGACCTTCGCCTCCCTCGCGCGGTTGCCCCCTTTGAGACTTCGACCGGCTATAATGAGCAATTTTTTTGCCTTTTTCTTAGACAAGCAATTTTTTTGCCTACTCCGCATGCATGATACTCCCTCTGGTCCTTTTTACTCCTGTCAACCATTTGCAAAGTGTTTGACCAAATTTATACTTTTTTAACACCACCTTATATTAATTAACGAGCCACACCAGTACACTCATTCGATACAATATTCACCACACAGGGCGGTACGTTATTTACAAGAATACCATCTAATCTATTATCAAAGCTATACTTAGCGATTAAGTGTGCCACCTTATTGGCCGAGCGGCTAATCTTTGACAATTGAAGATTGTTGATCAACTTCGAGATGCTCAACGCTTTCATCTTCAGGTCACGCATAGCAGACCTGTCATAGTCACCCGATGCAAGAGACGCTACCACAAAAGCGCAATCAGTCTCTAAAATTACAGGATTATGAAGAGAAATACCTATGTAGAGACCGGCAATGCAAGCCCTAAGCTCCGCTTCCTCCATGCTTTGACAGGCATCTGAAATCCCACGACCAAATTTATACTAAAAATATCAATATCTACAATACTGATTATAATGAGTATAAGAACTACATTTTATAATGAGTGTAAAAATATTGATTTGACATTGTGAATGTTGACACATTTTTCTATAAGTCTGGTGAAAGTAGAGGTACATTAACTTCAGACAAAACTTAAATGCACACTGCAGACTAGTTCCTCCGTCCAGGTGCGTGCCATGTCCTATCTTGTCATCACAACAAGGTTAGCTATTAGAGTACCACTACCTCCCTTCTAGTTTAAAGGGCTCGATTCAAAAATTTCACATACACTTAGCAAGATAGTAGAGGCGGTGGAATAGTTTTTGAAGTCTGCAAAAGTACTCAACTAGTATTGTGGTTCTTCACAAAAAAATGTGTTTACCAATGCATGCATGAACACTAGTTACTCTAACCCCCCTCTCTTCTTTAATTCTTTGCCACATCAGCATGTTTGCTATTCCCGTGTGCATGATACCAGCTAAGATACCACCATTATGGCCAGCCTTAATCATCACATGCAATAATTTAGTGCACCTTGAAATATGAACATGTGTGGGGCGTGTATGTTTTTAATGACTTGAGACTATACCTAGCCCGGCATGCAAGATGAATTATTATGCATTGTTCCCCATACCTTCAAGAAGCCCGTTCGTCTCCAAATCTTTTCCTCTCCATGTGTGGAAACAATATGCATGCCAAACTCTCCTTCTCCCTCCGGCGGTCCCATCACTCCACCCCGCGTGAAAAAAATCTGCATGCATGACTCTCCTCCCCCCACGCTCATCCAATCCGTTGTGACCAGCAATATTTCCACCCCTTTGCTCCCCTGTAATTTACTCCAGCAAATATACCCACGTAGTTGTTAATTACTGCAGGTGCATTGGGTCACTGACATATGGGCCCAACAGGGGTCTGGCCCACATGTCAGTGACGCAACTGGACGTGCAGTTAAGTCAGTGTAGCTCAGTCCATATCTTACGTAGGTGTGCCATTGCTTGCTATAAATACTGCGCCTCCCACGACATCGCTATCTCCTCCCCCTCACGTTCACGTTCATCGCTATCTCCTCCCCCTCCCTCTCACGTCGACCACCATGGCATCGACCCCTCCCAAGCCCTAGGAGCCCCTCATTGCACCGCACGGACAGTCACGCGTCGTCATTCCGTTCCTCGCCGCCACTAGTCGAGGAGGACGCGTCGGCGTTCCCAATCTCGCCAGCATGCGCGCCGGAGGACACGTCGGCTCCTCGCTACGAGGAGAACGCCGCACCGCCCGCCGAGCCCCACCAGCCTTGAGGAGCTTTGGAAAGAAATGAATGTCGCCTTGTGGGAGGCTTTGCCTCCAGCAGAGTGCACCAAAATAGAGGCGGAGAAGAAGGCCGAGGAAGAGAAGCGCACCGCAGAACAAGCTGCCTGGGAGGCCTATGTCGCGTCCGAGAGAGTCAGGCGATTGACTCTTTGGCAGAAGGCTCGTGCGAGGGCCGTGAGGGTGTCATAGGATGCCCGTGCCGACGCCCTGAGTGTAGTCGGGCCAAAGAGCCTCATCTACGCTTGGCGGTACGTGGACTGGGTGCACGCTTCCAGCAAGGAGGAGTACCTATTGGCGCCGGATCACCACACCGGTGAGATCGCGCTCGCCCACCGGCAAGCCGCCAATCAGCACCTCGCAAGTTGCGAGGCTGAGGAAGAGGCGTTGTGTCAGCGCGCTAGGAAACGGCCGCGCACCAGGGCTCTCGTGGTGCGCCGCAAGCGCTCCTATGAGCGCCGTGGCTTTTAGGAGGAGTATAATTTTTGTTTCGTAAGGCGATCTCATTAGTTTTGGGATGCAAATGATAAATCCCGAACGTTCAGGAATTTTTAGCGTCCTTAATTAAGTATGTAAAAGGGAAAGTTTGGAAACCTTGTGTATTCGTATGCATTTTGCAAGTACGTGCATATAGCACAAACTTTACTATATACTATCGCACTACACATCTCTCTCGATATATGCTTGCAGACTGTGCTACTCCCTCCGTCCAGGTCAATAAGTCATCTTTGGTTGTGCACCGTGACCAAGAAGGAGGGAAGACTTATACACCTAGACGAAGGGAGTACTACTATTACTTATGTACGTGCAAATGCACGTTTTAACATTACGATGCGGTTTTTGTAAAAGTAGAAAAACAACACTAGTCAAGCTTGCGAAACGATTCAATGCAAAACAAATGCAAAAATGCTCGTTTGATTGTTTACTTTTAGCTTCCTTCTCTGTGGTTATTTCTCTGTCGTAATTTGTACGGAGTATCTCACTGGTTGGAAAGGCATGCAAATTCCCAAACCGCTTCCTACACCATGTATCGAATTTTTGCCCAACAAGTTGTGCCGTGCAATTGGACTTCCAACTTGAGTACTACTACTAGTAGGAGTACCAGGGGCCAGTTCTTTTAGGCTTCTAGATTAGTAATCCCATAACTACTACCTCCGTCCTGGTTTATTGGTCCCCATTGTAATCTGTGTCAAATTTTGATCATAAATTTAACTAATGAAATGTTAGTCATGTCACATGCACTACTCCATCCATCTAGGTGAGTAAGTCATCTTAGGCTGTGCACCGTGACCAAGGAGGAGGAGAAAACGAGAAACATTAATGTTTATTTGCTAATTAATAGTATTGCATGCAATGAACTAACCACTCCATGTCGTGTTTGATATCTCAAGTCATTAAAAGCATGCACACTCTTTATCTCTTATTGGTTGATATGTCAAGAAACAAGAAACGAGGTAGAAGTTAATGCACCGCGCCTAAGTGTTTTGGGATTATTTGGTTTTCGTAAGATGGCTTACACACCTAGACGGAGCAATTACGATGGTGAGGAATAAACCAATTAAATCTTTGGTCAAAATTTAGCATAAATTACAATGGTGAGGAATAAACCAGGACGAAGTAGTAGTTTAGTAGCCCAAATAAATGAGTAGTACTCTCCACTGTGACTAGTCTTGTGGGAAAAGCTGGGGAAGCCGCCAAAAGAACTGGCCCTAGGAGTAGTAGCTAGGGATCGAGTGTGCGAGATGAACCGGAGAAAGTAAATGCAGAGAGATGAAATGCAAAAAAGACGGAGGGGTGTGATGGTTGCTTGTCCGTTTATTTTACCAGGCCACTTATTACTGGGAGTGGTTGGGTTTTGTGATATGACGGCTTTACTGCTGCGCCACGAGCGAGGTGAGAGGTGAGACTCCCGTGCAGTGCCACCCTCTACAGTTGTACTACATCGGTCGTGGTTTATTAGTCCCCCATTGAATTTGACTGAAGATTTAACTGACAAAATGTTAGTGCATGTCAACAAAAATTATATCGTTGGATTCGTATTTGCACATAGTTTTGAATGATATAATTTTAGGTGACATGCATCAGCATTTATCATACTATATATAATGTTAGTTCAATTTTTGGTCATACTAATCTATAGTAGTAAGGTGCCCGTGCGTTGCACCGAAGAGTGAAATGCATTGATTGGGGAGTTGTTTATTTTGACAAAGGATGTGGGGGTCATCTCATGTGTAACGGGTATCGATAGGTTTCTTCGGATATTATTTCATCTCTAGAGCTCACAAACATCCGAGTGAAATAGATAAAAGGTATCTTTTGCAAACAAAAGCGTTCAACTGTTCAACCTGCATCCAAAACTTGTGAAGAAATAACACTTATTGTGCTTTGCAAGAAATGATCTTTAAGAATTAGTTTTTGAGTATCGATTTTATACATGTTGGCTATAGATGACATGACACTTTCTTATAGTCAATAGTTGGCTATATTATGAAGTAATATTAACCATGCCCTTATACACCTAGACGGAGGGATTAAATCAGGATGACTTGCAAGCAGGCAGAGGAGATGTAAGAAATGGTTCATCGTAAGTCTTTCACCAGTACTGTAGTAAAAATTCATACATGGAAGATTCTAGACTAAACCATAAACGGATACACTTTTATTCATGCGCGATACTCCAATAGAGCGAGATCCTACATGGAAGTCTCCACATGCTTAGACAGCGGATTACATTGAGCGATTTCGAACAGGAAGGACAGAAACACATACGGTGCAACGGGAGCAGCACCATTGGCGTTGAGGTTGTCGCCCATGTCCAAACACCATGTAGACACGGTCTTTGAGCACGGTTCGTAGTCGTTCCACGATTGGGCATTGATGTTTGTAACTATTTTCGATTAGAATATACTACTCCTTCGATACTAGTAGTAGAGCAGAGTCCTACTCTACTACTCTACTCAAGCAAGTTAGGGCATAGCACTGTAGGGAGTACCAGTACTGTGATCACTCAAGCAAGTTGTGTGGCATCGACATGACCCTACGCTGCTGGTATGTGTCTCGTAAGTCAAGTGGCATGCTGTAGTCATCATCACCTGTCCACTTCCAGCAGCACATATTCGCTTCTCCATCTTTGTCCACACATAATCTCGTCCAATCTTCCATCCCCGCTAAGGTGCCTCCCCCCTCGTCCGAAACCCAAGCACTAACAATGGCAGAACCGAGCAGCATTTGCTGACAGAGTGGCTGGAATTCGCTCGCCACAGAGGTAATCAAGCTCATTGTTTCGCGTGTGGACAATCTCAGTACCATGCCGCTCGCCGCATGCTCGTCGGGGCTGTACCGTTTACTCAAAGCCATCAGGCCGGAGCTTTTTAAGCCAGCTCCTTGCTTGCTGATGCCGCCTGATCTTCAGAAACGGCGTGTCACACAGCATAACGATCGTAGGGTGGCGAGCATCAACCCCCTTGACTGCGATCCGATCCCCGTCAGCCTCAACTACATTAACGGTATGAACTGGGTCGGCATGAACACATCTTGGATGGTGCTCGTCGATGGTCGCGACAGCTGGATGCTCGTGGAGGTCTACACCCGGTGATTGATCCCCCTTCCTTCGATTAACACTTCACTGCTTTGGCACCGCGACCCAGAATACTCGGAATCTTACAGTAGCCAACATGATACCAAGTTTGATTTCCTCAAGGTTGTAATCTTCCAAGTGCCCACAAGATCTGCGAATTATAAAGACTTCAAGCTAATTGCGTTCTTCAACCGCGGTCTCGCCTATCTGACAGGTCACTGCGGTAAGTGGATAAATCAGCAAGTCCATCGCAGGATCATACATCCTCCATGGTTCTCTGATGCCATTGAACACAAGGGCTTCATTTATGCTGTCGACTCCTTCTATGGCTGGACGTATTGCTGGCCTACTCCAGTCATTACTACAAACGGTTGTTACAGCAGTATGTTACTTTCCTATGATATCATGATGGCTTGCTTATATTACTGACAACATTTGCTGAAAAAAAATTCATGCTCATAACATGTTGTTCTTAAGATTGACTAAATTAAGAGCCCTTTTTTATTTGACTCCATCTTCATATCATGTTGTAGGCCGCCTGGTGTCCCTACCCTTCCTAATCCCAGAACCTTTCAAATAAAAGCGGCATGGCAGTTGCAGGTGGTTCCTGGCTTGATCAGACGACGGCGAAAGATTGATGACCGTTCGCACGTACCGGACGTGTTGTTTCGCGGAATACAATCACAATCACTGCAAGGTCTTTGAGCAGGATCCCAGCTTCTCTGGGCCTTCAGGAATTTTTGACTGGAGGCTGGTAAGTAGCCTTGGTACAAGCTCTCTGTTTGTCGGACTAAATTATCCGATTAACCAGGAGATAACCGACGGCAAGAATCATGATGGCAGCGCGGTTTTGTTCATCAGGCAAAACTGTGTGTACACAGCGTACCATGCGTCTCTGCATGCAAACCATACCCTGATATGTGTTGCCACGCTCTGTAGCCCAAAGTAGGAGAGAGGGTTGCAAGTATCAGACTTCGACCTGCTGGCTGGAGTTTCCCCCGTCAGGCACCCATCTGGTTCAAGCCGTCAGCCAATCTCCACAGCTTAATAAATAGTAACGTCTAACTGAGCCAGTTAGTTAGATGCATACACTTGGTGTAGTAGGATCTTTATTTAGTTTGATGCATACACTTGTTCTTTTTTGGTAGCCCTTTTGTAATGATGGCTGATGTTTGGTTTGGAAGAGAGAGCTGTGTCTTCACTCTTCTGGCCTGCTTACTGCTTCTGTTGCACCCCCAGCCCTGGTTGCTGCTGCTGCTGTTTTCAATGTACAATTAGTAGTATATTTCTTATGTTGGTTGAATAAATGTGTTGTTAGAATGACAAACACAATGTTTTGGAAGTCGTTGCACGGTTTGATCCTTTAGTGCCCCGTACCGTATGTAGCGCATACTATTTTTCGTACAGAACACATTTTCCACTTGTTGATAACATGCAGCCCACTGATGAAGGCCCAATAGAGAAGCCCATAATTAACTGGAAGGGAGGCTCTCACATGAATCCGGCCCAGGTACATGTTCATGGTCCCATAAACATAAATAACTAAATAAATAAATAAAGCTAAATGATCATGCACCAGTTCTTTGGGAAAATAGGTAGCCCAGTATTTCTTTTTGAAGAATACCCAAGCTAGGCCTATTTGTTTTCTCTGAATTACTGGGCTGCAAATCTTTCAAGACGAGGAGGGATGCATTATGGCCTAGCTTAAGAGTATGGTCAATGTCTGTTAAAAGTAATATCAAAAGGGGTTGAAAATTCCAAAAAAATTATAGCAAATGGGATATAAGTTTCTTTTTTTGTTTTTGTTCTTCACTAATATCTTATATGTATTTTATTGAATTTAACATGACATAGTACTAATTTATTTTTAAATTTGTTCTAGTATGGCTATTAATTTTTGGATGAAGAATATTTCGTTCCCCAGCAAATATTTACGAATTTTCAAAATTTCCCACGTATTTAGTTAATTTTTTGACCCTGGTACTAACCAGAAAATGGCCAGCAATTCTAAAAATGGAAAACGGGCTGCAATAAATTCCATATGAATTAGAAAATGAGTAAAAATTATAAAAATAATAGAAAATGGGCTGTACACGCCACAAATTTCGAGGCTGGCTTGTTTACGCAAGGCTTTGTCAGTGAACACACGATTCTAGCAGTAGTGACTGTTGGATGTCCATCCAACGGCCGACGTGCTTCTTCAATCTCTGATCTTCCTGCCCCAGCCGCCTAAACTAGCGCCGGCGGGACTGACTGCTCCCTCCTCTTGTGGCCCGCTGTGATGCCATGCATGCTTCCTCGGCCCACCCTACTCCCTCCGCTGGCCTGGCCGCACGCAATCAACTGCCTCCTTATTACGCGAAAAAATGATTCCTCCCACTGACATTTGGGGCGCACCGGTTGGGAGGATGACCTGTGGGCCTACTAGGTTGACGCGTATGCAGGGCTTGTCAACTTAGTCAACAAACGATTGTAGCAGCAGTAACCGTTGGATTTGAATCAAACGGTCCTGCTGCTTCTTCAATCGTTGCTCTTCTTGCACCAGCCACCCAAACCAGCGCCGGGGCGACCGCCTGCTCCTGCATCTAGTGGCCGGCTGTGCTGCGGTTGAGGCCTCATCGCCCCCTACTACTCCCACCGCTAGCCAGGCCCTGCGGTGACGGCAGCCTCACACCGCAGCCGAACCAGTGAACCCTCGTACTCCTCTCCGCGTGGGCATCCACTGTCGCGTCTTCCCCGGCTCCGCATCATCCCCTTCCTAGGCCTCGCCGTCGTCAACCGCCTTGGTGCTCTCAGCACGGCGTGGTCAACGTGGTCATAGACATTCCATCGGAAGAGTACTGTACGTGGAGAGGCTGACAGCTGGGTCCACGGCCATAGCCCAGTTTTTTGTGATTTGCTAAGTAAGTCGCTTTGTCAGGCCTGTTGGGCTGCAAATCTTTCAAGATGAGGAGAGCTTTCATTCGGCTGGCCGAGAAAATGGCCCATCAGTAATGAGAAATGGGTTGTACATTTTTAAAACACATCAGACCGGCAATTAGTTTCAAATATCTTTTTTTTATTTCAAGATTTTAAATTACATTAATTTTTACGCGTGGAGAATTTGTTGGATTTTATATTGATATACATTTATTTTTAAAATCAGTTTGAATGTGAGTCGAAATTTCGGGATTAAAAACAGTTCGAACCGCACCGAAATATGCAAAATTTCATATAATTTTTTAACCGTGGCCACAATATGGGCTGTAATGCTAACAAAAAGAATATGGGCTCCAAAAAACCTTAATAATTAGCAAATGGGCTGTAAATTATTAGAAATAATGGCAGATGGGCTGTATGCTGTTTTCCACAGATTTGAGGCTTTCCTAAAAAAAGGTTGACGCACAGGTAGTGAATGTTGGATGGCCATCCAAAGGCCGTCGTGCTTCTTCAATCTCTGCTCTTCCTGCTCCAGCCGCTCAAACAAGCGCCGGCGGGACTGCCTGCTCCCTCCTCCCCGCGGCCGGCTCTGCTGCCGCGCAGGCCTCACCGCCCCACCGTACTCCCATCGCTGGCCTAGCCATCCCTCTACTCACCCACACCTGCTGTTATTCTCCGGCGACGGCAGACGAACCAGTAAACCCTCGTACAGTCATACTCCCCTCCGCGTGGGAAACAACTGCCGAGTCTTCCCTGCCTCCGTGTCGTTCCCTTCCTAGGCCTCGCCGTCGTCCACCGCCCTGGTGCTCTCGGCGCGGCCTGGTCAACGTGGTCAATGACCGACATGCATCTGAAGTGGACTATACGTGGAGAGGCCGACAGCTGGTTCCACGGCCGCACGCAAGGAAATGCCTCCTTATTACACGCAAAATAATGATTCCTCCACCTGACATCAGGGACCCACCGAAAGGGCGTCTGTATTTCGCAAAAAATACGTTACCGCCGCTGACAGCTCGGACCCACCAGCTATATCTTCGCACGCAAGGAAGTGCCTCCTTATTATGGACAAAAAATGAATACTCCCCCTGTTAGCTGGGACCCAGTGTAGTGGTAGGCTGACTTGTGGGCCTACTAAGTTGACGAGGACGGAGGGCTTTGTCAACTTAGTCAATATGCACGATTCTAGCTCTAGTGACCGTACAATGTCCATCCAACGGACGTAGTGCTTCTTCAACCTTTGGTCTTCTTGCTCTAGCCGCCCAAACCAGTGCCGGTCGTGCCTCGTGCTCCTGCCACCCGTGGCCAGCTGCGATGCGGCGGAGGCCTCACCGCCCCTACTACTCCCATCGCTGGCCAGGCCATCCCTCTACTCACCCACACCCCCTGTTATTCTGCGGCGACGGCAGCCTCACACCATAGCGAACCAGTGAACCCTCGTACTCCTCTACGCGTGGGCATCCACTGCCGCGTCTTCCCCGGCTCCGCGTCATCCCCTTCCTATGCCTCGCCATCGTCCACCGCCCTGGTGCTCTCGGCACGGTGTGGTCAACGTGGTCGAGGAACGACTTCCATCGGACGTGGACTGTACGTGGAGAGGCTGATAGCTGGGTCCACGGCCGCAGCAAGGAAGTGCCTCCTTATTGCATGCAACATAATTATTCCTCCACCTGACAGCGGGGACCCACCGGATGGTCCTTCGTATTTCGCGAAAAAACGTTTCCCCCCTGACTGCTGGGACCCACCAGCTACATCTTCGCACGCAAGGAAGTGCTTGACAGTCGGGACCCACCTGGTAGAAGCGTACGTAGCGTTGTCATTCTGGTCGCGAACGTGTACGTAGATATATATACTGGTGGATGTAGAGGCGCGCACGTGTCGTAGTAGAGGCGCGCACGTAGCATGTACACGTACGTATAGCTGCGAGGGTGCAAGAAAGAAAATATGGTCACGTATTTGTACATACGGGCGGGGTCTCGAACGCTTACTCGCGCATATGTACGGCCAGGGCTCGTGTACATGCCTGGGTAGGAACGGAGAAACAATGTCGTCGTCGTGTTCATGAGAAGGCAACAGAATGCGTCGTGTTCATGGGGAGGCAACGGAATGTGACGTGTTCATCAGGAGGCAACGGAACGCATGGGAGCCAACCGGCTGGGTCAGAACGGAATGCGTGGTCGTGTTCATCGGGAGGGCTTGGACGGAACAGGCGATGGAAACGAGGCCTGGCATACTGCAAAACGGAGGAAATGGACCTCCTATGTTCGGAACGGGGTCCTGTTGATCGGGAGGGGTGTGGCGTACCGCAAACGGAGGAAACGGACCTCCTACGGTCAAAACGGGGGTCCTGTTGATCGGGAGGGGTGTGGTATACCGCAAAACGGCCGAAACGGACCTCCTACGGTCGAAACGGGGGTCCTGTTGATCGGGAGGGGTGTGGCGTACCACAAAACGGATGAAACGTACCTCCTACGGTCGAAACAAGGGTCCTGTTCATCGGGAGGGGTGAGGCGTACCGCAAAACGGGACTCCACGAGATACTGTTCATCTCCACCGTCGACCTCCTCCAGCCTCCACGGGCTACCGTCGACCTCCTCCAGCCTCCACCACGCGCTACTCCACCGGCTACTGTTCAACCACCCCTCCACGGGCACCCCTCCATCGTCTACTGTTCATCCAGCCCTCCACCACACCATGGGGTCCTGTTCATCCAGAGGCAACGCCACCGCTCACTGTTCATCCAACCCCCCCCCCCCCCCCCCCCCCCCCCCCCGCCCCCCCCCCCCCCCCCCCCCCCCCCTCCGCCCCCCCGCCCCCCCCCCCCTCCCCCCCCCCCCCCCACCCCCCCCCCCCCCCCCCCCCCCGCAACGCTCACTGTTCATCCAATCGATGGCTTCAGTTAGCAGCAGTAGCGAAGGAATCGCTGGATCGGGTTCAGTTAACAGCCATCGATCGATCGCTCGGGTTCAGTAACGCGTAGCCTGCAGTGCAATCGCTCGGGTTTAGTTAGAGCCCAACGCCTTGCTCGGGTTCAGTTAGAGCCAATGCCTCGCACACACGCGCGTATGTTATGAGAGAAACGTGCATCGCTCGGCCCCCGACCTCCCACCGTAACCGGGAACTCCCCGAAATTTTCCTTGCCCTCGCTTCTAACATGGTTTTTTCCGTCATGGACGGCCCAAAGAATGTCATGCAGCTGCGTCTCCGGCCCGCCCAGGACGAAAAGCCCATTTTCTGTCATGATTTTTTGTCATAGAAGTAGGAGCCCACCACATCTATGATGATACCGGGTTTTGTCACAATTATCGTCATAGAAGTGTCATATGTATGACAGAAAAAATTTCGTTCGGCCCAAAATGTCACGGATGTGTCTTTTTTTGTAGTGGGGATGACATGCATGATACAATTTGAGCACACACACATGAATGTGTACGCAGGAATCCCTCCCATCGAGTCGAAGTGGCTAGTACGGCGACACGTCATGAACCGATCTCGCTCTGTGTGGGGAGTGTACGATTTCTGATGCACGCGCCACATCAATGTTGTGAAATGGTATTCAAGCATGCATGCACGCATCACCTCCATACATATGCATGTAGTGGTTGCCTTTGAACGATACACTCCCTCGCGTGGTTATCGGCGACAAGCCTATGGTAATCCATGATCACCTTGACCGACAACAAGATAGATTACCATGGCAAATTCTTCATTTGGTTCGTGTTATCATAGTATAGGTCATGGTGAGATTCAGACCTAGTTAAGTTTGAGCGCATATACTATGCACGCATGCATGCATGAATCCCCGTCGTTGGCTTGAAGTGTGGTGTAACAAACATATGCATCGTCAACCTAACCCTCACTAAGTGTGGGGATTTCTAGTTTGAAATCACGGTGCCACATCAAAATTGTTCCATTCTGTACTAAAAAACACACCTCTCCATACATATGTTTGGGCCGCACGCATGTAGTGGTTGTCTTCGTGGACTAGCTACTTGCGTGATTATTGGCGAGCTAGCCCATCTCTGGGGTCGCATGGACGGCCATCACTTTGACCAACAATAAAAGAGAGGTTGTACGACGAAGGTGGATTATTCTTGGTCCATTTTACGATCCATCTTGGTGAGATATGCCTCTCTGGCCCGCCGACTAAAAGTGTGGGGGGGGGGCTGCTACTTCGCACTTTGCTAGGTGAACCTCGGTTGGGGGACATGCATTTATTGCTTAGGATTCCCTTCATGCTAACATGAGGGGGCTGCTAGCTACTTCTCGCTCTGCTAGGTGAACCTCGGTTGGGGGGAGGCGCATGAATTCATAGCTCAGGATTCCCTTCATGCCGACACGAGGGAGGGGGGTTGCTAGCTATTTTGCACTTTGCTAGGTGAACCTCGGTTGGGGGGGAGGGGGCATGCATTCATAGCTTAGGATTCCCTTCATGCTGACACGAGGGGGGGGGGGGGGGCAAGCAATACCCTGCGCTTTGTGAGATAGGTGCCACATCGAAGTTGCATTTGGTATTTAAAAATCAAACCACCCTTTTCATACATAAATTTGGTCCACATGCAAGTGTGTTCATGTTCTGACCCTCTCCCACGTCATTTTTCACCAAATTTATGAACATTAGACAAGTCGGATGACGCAACAGACACGGTTCACTCAAACTAACCGTGTGCATTGGGCTCCACAAGGCTTCCCCTCTCAAAAATATCTACCCGCCTGCAGCTTTTTCCTGTTTGATAACACAAGTTTATTGTGTTTTGACCATGTGTGATGTTTCTTGTTCCCAATCCCTCCTGCATTGTGATAGCCTGGCTTATTAGGGATGATAGACTACTCATATCAACAAGGAATTCCTTCTTTTCCAAGAGCCCATTCAGAAAGAACTCCAAAGTTAAGCGTGCTCAGCTTAAAGTAATTTCAGGATGGGTGACCGACCGGGAAGTTGCTCCCGGGTGCGCACGAGTGAGGACAAAGTGCATAGAAAAGACTAGTATTGATCTGTGGGGCGAGTCTAGATCCCGCCGGGAGTAACGACCACCGGCGGGTGTGTCCGGGGCGTTACAAGTTGGTATCAGAGCCGACCCTCGCGGTTACACGGATGTTTGCGGACATGTGCGCGGTCAGGTTGTTCATGACGTTTGTGACCCGTCATGGCACACAGCATGGTACATGTACCAGACTGGATGCATAGACATATGTGCCAATAGAGAACGTTCTTGTGGCCCGACGAGGACGTCGGTTCCTCTGAGTGGGGGTGTATGTGATAGCCTGGCTTATTAGGGATGATAGACTACTCATATCGATAAGGAATTCCTTCTTTTCCAGGAGCCCATTCGGAAAGAACTCCAAAGTTAAGCATGCTCAGCTTGGAGTAATTTCTGGATGGGTGACCGACCGGGAAGTTGCTCCCAGGAGCTCACGACTGAGGACAAAGTGCGTAGAGAAGACTAGTATTGATCTGCGGGGCCAGTCTAGATCCCTCCAGGAGTAACGACCACCGGCGGGTGTGTCCGGGGCGTTACATGCATCCCTCGAAAATATCTGCCCGCCTCGAGGGTTTTTCTATTTCATAACACAAGGTTATTATCTCTGGAACGATTGCGATGCACCATCATCAAAATTTTCAATAGCCCCGGCATTTCACTCCTGCATTTGACTCTCGCGTAGTAAAATTTTCAGTACCCGCATCATTTCCTCAAACACATCCCGCCCCCACACACACACCAAAACCTCATCGGGCATGCGCGCACACACACACCCTCCCTCGCTCGAAACCCTGGCAAGGTACTCGCCGCCGCCACCGCAAGGCCTCCCTTGTCAACATCCGCTGATTTGCCCATGCAGCTTACCCACCGATCTCATACCTAGGCCTCCCTTAGTTTCTTAGATGACGCCTGCCAAACGCCCCCTTTCCCATAGATCCCCATCCCCCACTCTAGAGCGTCGCAGCCTAAGCCCGGCTACGCTTCCTGTGGAGCTCGAGGAGCGACTGACCCAAAAGAGGTGTATCACGGTCTCTTCGCCTGATGTTGCCAAGGAAGCTGACGACCATTACTGGCGATAGGCACTCAAGCAGTGGGCTAGAGTATGTGGGCATGTCTCGGCCACCGGCTACGACATCCATGTCATCGACAGTGACGGCCTGAGGCGGGCTATGTCACAGGTTAAGTTGCCCACCCCCAACCCCACGAGTTCAACTACCGTTGATCTCATCCATGGCCCCGCCGCTGATCTCCTCTGGCTCGCTGTCAACAATTTTCCATCCTACATCGCCATCGAGCCCCTTTTGTCATTTCTGAAGGACATGTTCTGTGACGCTGGCTTGGGATCCACAGCTTCCAAGTCAGACCTCATCAACGGCGACCACGAGGAGCTCACCCTCTCTGGCTCTTCCAAGGGGAAAGAGCCTATCTTCTCTTCCAAGGGGAAAGCGCCTCTCTGCGACATCAGGGAGGGCACCCTACAGCCGTACTCTTCCAAGGGGAAGGAGCCCATCTGCCACAACATGGAGCGCATCCAGGGTCCATGCTCTTCCCACGGGAACGAGCACATCTCTAACAAGTGAGGAAACCCATGATTTATTTTGCCGTGCCTCTTCACAGGGGGAAACACATGATTTGTTTTGTCGAGTTACTTTTGTAGTGTAGTGATAATATGTCCAGTTTTGATTGCTATATCTGGTTGTTTGTAGTATGCCTTATTTGTTTCAGTTGTTCACAATGTGAAGCTCAATATGTGCAATTATTTACTGTGCAGTACATTTCATCAATCCAGTTTTAAACATACCGATAGGAATGCATATATTTGCTTGTTGTTAAGCCTGTTATAGCTAGCATATGTGATACGTCCATTTTGTATCATGTTTTCTTACTGTTATTTCTAATTTTTTATCCATAATAATTCTTTTTGGAGTAATTCTAATGCCTTTTCTCTCATAATATGCAAGGTATACACAAAGAGGGAGAATTCCGGCAGCTGGAATTTTGGACCTGAAAAAGCTACATCAGGCCACCTATTATGCACAACTCCAAATGAGCTGAAACTTCATGGCGAATTTTTATGGAATATTTGAGGAATATTGGAGCCAGTAACTACCAGAGGGGGCCCACTAGGTGGGCACAACCCACCTGGGCACGCCAGGGAGCCCAAGCGCGCCCTGGTGGGTTGTGCTCACCCAGGCCCACCTCCGGTGCCCATCTTCTAGTATATAAGTCATTTTGACCTAGAAAAAATAAGGGGAGGATTTTCGGGATGGAGCGTCGCCACCTCGAGGCGGAACATGGGCAGGAGCACTTTTGCCCTCCGGTGGAGCGATTCCGCCGAGGGAACTTCCCTCCTGGAGGGGGAAATCATCATCATCATCATCAACAACTCTCCCATATTGGGCAGGGGAATCTCCATCAACTTATTCAACATCACCATCTCCTCTAGAACCCTAGTTCATCTCTTGTGTTCAATCTTGTTACCAGAACTATAGATTGGTGTTTGCTGGTGACTAGTAGTGTTGATTACATCTTGTAGTTGATTACTATATGGTTTATTTGGTGGAAGATTATATATTCAGATACAATATGCTATTTGATACCCCTCTAATCTTGAGCATGTTTATCATTTGTGAGTAGTTACTTTTGTTCTTGAGGTCACGGGAGAAATCATGTTGCAAGTAATCATGTGAACTTGATATGTGTTTGATATTTTGATAGTATGTATGTTGTGATCCCCTTAGTGGTGTCATGTGAACGTCGACTACATTACACTTCACCATATTTGGGCCTAAGGGAATGCATTGTGGAGTACCAATTAGATGATGGTTGCGAGAGTGACAGAAGCTTAAACCCTAGTTTATGCGCTATTTCGTAAGGGACCGATTGGACCTAAAAGTTTAATGCTATGGTTAGAATTTATTCTTAATACTTTTCTCGTAGTTGAGGATGCTTGCGGGAGGGTTAATCATGAGTAGGATGTTTGTTAAAGTAAGAACAGCACCTAAGCACCGGTCCACCCACATATCAAATTATCAAAGTACCGAACATGAATTAAGCCAACATGATGAAAGTGACTAGATGAAATTCCCGTGTACCCTCAAGAACGCTTTGCTTATCATAAGAGACCGTTTTGTCCTGTCCTTTGCCTCAAAAGGATTGGGCTACCTTGCTGGACTTTTGTTACTACTATTGTTACTTGCTCGTTACAAATTATCTTGCTATCAAACTACTCCGCTACTTACAATTTCAGCACTTGCAGACATTACCTTACTGAAAACCACTTGTCATTTCCTTCTGCTCCTTGTTGGGTTCGACACTCTTACTTATAGAAAAGGGCTACAATTGATCCCCTATACTTGTGGGTCATCAAGGCTATTTTCTGGCGCCGTTGCCGGGGAGTGAAGCACCTTTGGTGAGGAAACATTTATATAGTGTGCTGAAATTTATTGTCACTTGTTACTATGGAAAACAATCCTTCGAGGGGTTTTTTCGGGGTATCTTCACCTTGTACGGAACCACAATTAGTTACCCCTCAACCTACTGCACCTACTGAAAATATTAATATGAAAATTCCTTCGGGTATGATAGAACAACTGCTAGCTAATCCTTATGCAGGAGATGGAACCAAACATCATGATATGCACTTGATATATGTAGAACAAATTTGTAGATTGTTTAAGCTTGCCGGTTTACCCAGGGATGAAGTTATGAAAAAGGTTTTCCCTTTATCTTTGAAGGGAAAAAGCATTGGCATGGTATAGGCTATGCAATGATATTGGATCTTAGAATTGGAATCATTTGAAATTGGAGTTCCAACAAAATTTTTATCCTATGCATCTAGTTCATCGTGATCGGAATTATATATATATATATAATTTTTGGCCTCGTGAAGGATAAAGTATCACTCTAGCTTGGGGGAGGCTTAAGTCAATGTTATATTCATGCCCCAATCATGAGCTCTCACGAGAAATTATTATCCAGAATTTTTATGCTCGGCTTTCTCGTAATGATCAAACCATGCTTGATACTTCTTGTGTTGGTTCTTTTATGAAGAAGACTATTGAATTCCGGTGGGATATTTTGGAAAGAATTAAACACAACTCTGAATATTGGGAACTCGACAAAGGTAAAGAGTCAGGTATTAAACTTAAGTATGATTGTGTTAAATCTTTGATGGATACCGATGCTTTTCAAAATTTTAGCACTAAATATGGACTTGACTCTGAGATAGTAGCCTCCTTTTGTGAATCATTTTCTACTCATGTTTAACTCCCTAAAGAGAAGTGGTTTAAATATAACCCACCTATTAAAGAAGAAACTAAAGAACCGGTAACGTAAAAGAAGAAAGTATACTTTATAATGTTGATCCAGTTGTTCCTTCTGCTTATATAGAGAAACCACCTTTCCTTGTTAGGATAAAGGAACATGCTAAAGTTTCAACTGTGGTTAATAAAAGCTATATTAGAACACCTAAACCTGATGAACAAATTAAAGTAGAACCTAGTATTTCTATGGTTAAAGATCTCTTGGAAGGAGATATGGATGGGCATATTATTTACTTTTGTGAAGAAGCTGCTAGAATTGCCAAACCTGATTAAAAAGGATAAACATAGACCTGTTGTTGGCATGCCTGTCATCTCAGTTAAAATAGGAGATTAATGTTATCATGGTTTATGTGACATAGGTGCTAGTGTGAGTGCTATTCCCTACACCTTATATCAAGAAATTATGAATGACATAGCACCCGCAGAAATAGAAGACATAGATGTTACTATTAAACTTGCTAATAGAGACACAATATCACCGATTGGGATTGTTAGAGATGTTGAAGTCTTGTGTGGGAAAATAAAATACCCTACTGATTTTCTTGTTCTTGGTTCCCCACAAGATGACTTTTGTCCCATTATCTTTGGTAGACCTTTCTTGAACACCATTAATGCTAGAATAGATTGTGAGAAGCAAACTGTCGGTGTTAGTTTTGGTGATGATTCTCATGAATTTAATTTTTCCAAGTTTAGTAGAAAGCTTCATGAAAAAGAATTGCCTAGTAAGGATGAATTAATTGGTCTTGCTTCTATTGTTGTACCACCTATTGATCCTTTAGAACAATATTTGCTTGACCATGAAAATGATTTACATATGCCTGAAAGAAATGAATTAGATAAAATTTTCTTTGAACAACGTCCTCTGCTTAAACACAATTTTCCTGTTGAAACTCTAGGAGGTCATCCTCCACCTAAAGCTGATCCTATGTTTGAATTAAAACAATTGCCAGACACTTTGAAATATGCTTATCTTGATGAAAAGAAGATATATCTTGTTATTATTAGTGCTAACCTTTCAGGACATGAAGAAGAAAGATCATTGAAAGTTCTAAGGAAGCACAAAGCTGCTATTGGATATGCTCTTGATGATTTAGTGGGAATTAGTCCCACTCTATGTCAGCACAAAATTAATATGAACCTGATGCTAAACCCGTTGTTGATCACCAACATCGGTTAAACCCGAAGATGAAAGAAGTGGTAAGAACGGAAATATTAAAACTTCTAGAAGCAGGTATAATCTATCCTATAGCTGATAGTAGATGGGTAAGTCTTGTTCATTGTGTCCTTAAGAAAGGAGGTATTACTGTCGTTCCTAATGATAAGAATGAACTTATTCCACAAAGAATTGTTACAGGCTATAGAATGGTAATTGATTTTTGAAATTAAACAAAGCAACTAGAAAAGATCATTACCCTCCGCCTTTTGTTGATCAAATGCTTGAAATATTATCTAAGCACACACACTTTTGCTTCCTTGATGGATATTGTGGTTTTTCACAAATACATGTTTCTCAACCTGATCAAGAAAATGCCACTTTTACTTTTCCCTTTGGAACTTATGCTTATACACGTATGCCTTTTGGTTTATGTAATGCACCTGCTACCTTTCAAAGATGTATGATCGATATATTCTCTGAATTTTTTGAAAAGATTGTTGAGGTTTTCATGGATGACTTTTCTGTTTATGGGAAGTCTTTTGATGATTGTTTAAGCAATCTTGATCGAGTTTTGCAGACATGTGAAAAAACAAATCTTCTCTTGAATTGGGAGAAGTGCCACTTTATGGTTAATGAAGGCATTGTTTTGGGTCATAAAATTTCTGAAAGAGGTATTGAAGTGGACAAAGCTAAGGTTGATGCAATTGAGAAAATGCCATGTCCTAAACTTATAAAAGGTATTCGTAGTTTCTTAGGTCATCCTGTTTTCTATAGGAGATTTATCAAAGACTTGTCTAAAATTTCTAGGCCTCTTACTAGTCTCTTGCAAAAGGATATTCCTTTTGTTTGTGATAATCATTGTTTAGAAGCCTTTGAAACACTCAAGAAAGATTTAATTTCCGCACCTATTGTTCAACCACCTGATTGTAACTTGCCTTTTGAAATTATGTGTGATGCTAGTGATTATGTTGTTGGTGCTGTTCTAGGACAAAGGGTTGATAAGAAACTTAATGTAATTCATTATGCTAGTAAAACTCTAGACAGTGCTCACAGAAATTATGCTACTACTGAAAAAGAATTCTTAGCAGTTGTGTTTGCTTGTGACAAATTTAGACCTTACATTGTTGATTCCAATGTAGCTGTTCACAGACACCTTGCTGCTATTAAATATCTTATGGAAAAGAAAGATGCTAAACCTAGACTTATTCGATGGGTTCTCTTGTTACAAGAATTTGATTTACATATCATTGATAGAAAAGGAGCTGAGAACCCAGTAGCTGATAATTTATCTAGGCTTGAAAATGTGCTTGATGACCCACTACCTATTGATGATAGTTTTCCCGATGAGCAGTTTGCTGCAATAAATGTTTCTATCACTACTCCTTGGTATGATGATTACGCTAATTACATTGTTGCTAAATATTTACCACCTAGCTTTATATACCAACAAAAGAAAAAAATTCTTCTATGATTTAAGACATTACTTTTGGGATGACCCACATATTTATAAAGGAGTAGATGGTATTATTAGACGTTGTGTACCTGACCATGAACAGGGAAAAATCCTATGGAAATGTCACTCCGAAGCTTATGGAGGGCATCATGCTAGAGATAGAACTGCTCACAAGGTATTGCAGTTTGGATTTTATTAGCCTACTGTCTTCAAGGATGCATGTAAGTTCGTCTTATCTTGTGATGAATGTCAAAGGATAGGTAATATCAGTAAGCGTCAAGAAATGCCTATGAATTATTCACTTGCTGTTGAAACATTTGATGTTTGGGGATTTGATTACATGGGACCTTTTCCTTCCTCTAATGGGTATACACATATTTTGGTTGTTGTTGATTATGTTACTAAATGGGTAGAAGCTATTCCAACAAGTACTTCTGATCAGAACACCTCTATTAAAATGCTTAAGTAAGTTATTTTCCCAAGGTTTGGAGTCCCTAGATATTGAATGATTGATGGTGGTTCACACTTTATCAATGGTGTTTTCCACAAAATGCTTGCCAAGTATGATGTTAACCATAGAATTGCATCACCTTTGTCGTATTACGGGTTCCGGCAAACCCTTGTGAGGTTCGAACTCTGGGGTGCGCACAAAGAACACTCTCTTCCTAGCTCGCTCGCTCAACAATTCCACGACCTAGCTCGATGGACCCAAAGAACAAGAGACACGAGGGTTTATACTAGTTTGGGCCACCTTGCGGTGTAATACCCAACTCCAGTGTGTGGTGGATTGCCTCGAGGGGCTGAGGATGAACTAGTACAGTGGATGAACAGCCTCAGGAGGTGAGGTGTTCTTGGGCTTGATGAGCTGATGTGTGTGAGGATGATCTGAATGCTCCCCCTTGCTACGGTGATGGCTAGGCCCTATTTACAGTGGCCTTGGTCCTCTTCCCAAATGTTAGGCGGGAAGGGATCCCACAACAGCCAAGTTTGAACGGGGACAACTAGTACAAGCTATCCTGACAAAAGGTGGTCTTTGCCTGCCAAAGGCTCTGGTGGTGATGCTGATGTGGGCTTCGCGATGCCCTTTGTCCTGCCGTCCTGGCGGTCTTGGTCTTGTTCACTGATATGGAAACCTTTGCCTGATGCCTCGAAACCCCAAGCCTGCGCTTGCCACCTTAGCACCAAAGAGGAAACTGGTACACTGTGCCCACTGGCGCCCATCTGGCCTTGGTCGTCATGGCTCACGTCACGTGAACCTCGCGAGATGCCGCTTGCATAGATATCTCCGCTCCTCAGGAGTCGTCCTAGTGAGGCCACCCCTAGGGAGGTCTGGGTGTCGTCCGCCTCGCGAGGGTCTTGGGTGGTCGCTGCTGAAGCTGGGCCGTACCAGGCCATTGGTGGAGCCATGCCTTCGGGCCGCAAGCAGGCAAGTATGGGCACCCCCATTCCCAGGACGCCCACAGTAGCCCCCGGGCCCAAGGCACGCTCGAACTTGGCTTCGAGGTGGAGCCACAGGGCAAGTGCAGAGCACCGCAGTCCTCAACCACCTGCTGCCTTGAATGATGTGTGGCGATCGATGGGACATGGGCGTCTCCGCTTCCCCATGCTGCCTCGGCAACCGTTTGACTTGACGAGAGTCTACTGCATGCAGAAGAAAACCATCATTACCTACGATCATGGAGGCTGGTGATTGGCCTTCTTCTGGCTACAAATAAGGAGAGGGGCGGAGACCCCGTTGCTCATCCCCTTCTCCATGCCGCCTGTTTCTTCTTCCTCCTCGTCGTCCCTCCGTCCTGCCGTGACACCCATGGCACCGATAAGGAGATTCTCCACCGCTGATAAAGGGAAAAACCCCCGCGAAGAACATTGGCCGCTTCCACCGAAGAAGAGGTTCGTCCGCTCCCGCGATGCCATCGTGAGGCAGGAGGTGATGAGGCCTTGGTACGAGCGGCCTCCTCCCGGGTACCCGATGCCCTTGCATGCCCATGTGCAAGCCTCCGGAGGAGGAGGCAGCGCTCCGCGCCGCTCGCGTCACGGCCGTGGTGGCCAGGCTGTGGTGGCACGTGCCGCAGGTGCACGAACTCATGCTAAGGGCTCCTTGCGCGAGCTCGTGGTGTGGGCAGCGATGCCACTGCGCACATGGATCTGATTCCTGCAGTTCTTCGCTGAAGAGATGCCGCCGAGAGGGCCCCTCGAGCTGTGGTTGCAACATGCCGAGTGAAGCACCTCGGCGACTGGGGCGGAGGTCGAGGTCGTCTCCCCGAGCAAGATCTTCATGACTCGTGGATGGGGAGAAGTCGCCCGCGCTTGCCGCACAGAGGGGGCTCTCGCCATCCACTTTGAGTACAACAGCCCCTCCATGATGTTCTTCAAGGTCTTCGACGAGTGAGGCCGCCGCCTGGAGTGGTGCCCAAGAGGGGTCCGCCGGGATGGCGCGACAGCGGGCGTCAAGCCCACCCCCGGGCCTGCTGGCAGTTCCTCCAGCAGCAGTGGTGGCTCGTGGGAGTCTAGCGAATCTCTCGAGCTTGACGAATCTCTGGAGACAAGCGATGGCGGCTACCTACCACCAAGCTCTCGTCATGCCCGGAGCGCGGCAGCGGCATCTGCGCGCTGTCGCCGATCTGGATGGGGTCGGTGTCGGCCCCTCATGGCCCACTGTTGATGATGGCGTCGACGGTGACACTTGTAGCTAGGACCCCTTGAAGTTTTTCTTCCTTTGTTCCCTACGAGGAATCTGAACGAACCCCGTGGGGTTGTGTAAGGAATCTGTAATACTCTTGCTTCTATGCTTATTGCCCCTACTATGAGATTTGTGGTTGCACGACTTGCTTCGGCACTACCCCCCCCCCTTTCATTCTCGTGGTAGCTTAGCGCTCTATGCCGGCAGGTCCCAGTCCCCAGGAAGACTTCAACCGTCGCTGGTATGCTAGGCCGCGATGCCGTGGTCAAGGCCAGGAGGTGAGCGGCCCGAGGTTTGGTAAGAGCTCCTGAGGCGCGATGCTCGAGAGGTCCCCATTGGCATGCAAGCAGCATCCCGAAGGTAGAAAAGGAAGGCGGCATTGCCAGAGCAAGGCTGCCCGAACTAAAAAATTCCAATTGCGGCGTTGTGCTACATGAGTATGTGACTTATCTTGTCGAGTCCGAGGTGGTCCCTTGTACGGCGTCCGGTTTGCGCTTCAGCGGTTGTGTTACTGGGCAGGGCTCACGCCGGCTCCCCCTGTCCTTGCTCATCTAAATGCTCTGCGTCCTCGGGTCCCGACCCTCGATCAAGCTCAGCCGCCACTGGTATGCCAGGTCAGGGTGCCGTGGTCAAGACCAGGGGTGAGGGCTGGAGAGTCACTAGGAGCTCCTGAGGTGCGATGCTCAGGAGCCCACCTTTAATGCGCAAGCAATTCACGTGAAAGGAGGTCGACCGGCGAGGCCACACATAGCTGAGCCCCGTAGATCCCTGCGGGTTAGTGCGAAGGGAGAATACAGCTTGTAATCGCGCTTGTTGTCCAGCCGCTGGTCTTTCCACAAGAACATGAAGGCACTAAGGGTCTGGTGAGGTGACGTGCGCGGGGCGTGCCGCTGCGAGCCAGAGCTCGACCACTCAGGTTTGTCATCGTTGTAGGGACGGACCCGAGCACAAGCGCCGTGCCAGCATGTGTAGCCCCCGTTGCGGGATCAGCAGGAGGCCGGTCAGCAACGCGGGTGGCTGCGAAGGACAACAGCCAAGCAGGTGATAATCATAAGGCGGCTCATGCAAGGATGATACATGCTGCAGGGATGGACCCGTGCGGCCTGGGGATGATGTAGCCTGAGGGGCGCCCCCAATAGAGTAAGCTAGGGATGCAAAAGGATACACGTCGCAGGGAATGGCCCGTGCAACTTGGGGATAATGCTACCCGAGGGGCACCCCAACTGAATAAATCGGAAAGAGTCACCTGGTACCGCTGCTCGAGTGTGTTGAAGTTGCTGGAGATGCATACTGAAGGAGTTGCTCCTCACGAGTCGCCTGGGTCCTAAGCCTCGATAGGCATCGGGGGCCTGGGCGGGTCATGAAGAACCATCGGCATCTCTGCGAGAACTGCGTGATGCCAGGCCTCCTGAGCCGCTAGAACGCTCTGCAGGTGGCGCAGGAAGGTGACGGCTGCATTCGGCAAGCCGAATGGCATGCGAACATAAGTGTGAGGTGGACCCTTGCACCGACCAACATGCAAAGGCTAGAAACGCTCCTGAGATGCCACCCTGTTGAGTCATGGGATGTCGACGCAGACGCGCAGCTGGTCATCCTCGCCAGGACAAGGAGCTGTGCCAGGTGGTGGGCGGCGGTCGACGCGCATGATTCTCCCTTCTTGAAGCTCCTCGATCGCCTTGGTGATGAACTCCTGAGCACCATGCACTCCACGCCTTGTGCCCTTGTGAGGGAAGCATGCCTCCATGTGGTGCCCGAGCGCCTCCCTCGTGGCATTGGCTAGGTCAGAGGCCCTCAAGAAAAGAGCCCCCGAGCCTAGCCTGAGGAGGGCGTCGGGCGCGCCTTCCTATGCGAGAGAGGGAGGTGCCCCATCTGCGGGTACGGGCCCTGAGGCGGTGTCACTGGAGACTCCGCCCTCTTGAAGCCCTTGGCGGAGCAGCTGCTTCTTCTTCTTGGGGACAGCCTCAGGAGGGTAGACGTCGCCTTCGTTATCTGGGTCTTCGGCCGCTACAACCTGGTAAGCGCGCTCGAGAGAGCACACAACGTCCCTTTCCTTGCAGGCGACCATGATGACACCGCAGCTTCCTGGCATCTTGACGACATTGTAGCTGTGATGAGTCACTGCCATAAACTTGGCCAGGGCTGGATACCCAAGGATGACATTGTATGGCAGGCGGATGTGGGCGACGTTGAAGTCGATGAGCTTAGTGCGGTAGTTATCATGCTTGCCGAAGGTGACAGGGAGGCGGACCTTCCCTATCGGGGTGGTGGAGCCGTCGGTCACCCCTGAGAAGGGCTTGGCTGGTTGCAGCTGATCATATGACACTTGGAGGCGGTCGGACATTTCAACGGAAAGGACATTGAGCCCTAGCCGCCGTCGATAAGGGTCTTAGTGATGTGGACGTTGCTGATTATGGGCGAGCAGAGCATCGGGCGGGCGCCGATAGTTGCCGCGCACTTGAGCTGGTCGGATGAGCCGAAGGTAATGGTGTACTTGGACCACCTGAGCGGGCGCATGGCCTCGAGCCTGGGGAGGGCCGCATTCATCTCGCGAGCAAACTACTTGAAGATGCGCTAAGAGGCTGGGGCCTGGGCGCCACCAAAGATGCAAGCGATGCTGCGCAGTTCCTGGAAACCCCCGGCCCCTCGTCCTGGTGATGGTCGCCGTTCCTCCTCGCTAGTGGTGGTAGTGGAGGCAGCCAGACCTTGCCCTGCAGACGGTCCTCACGAGGCTGGTCTCTCCAGGCGCCCTCGTGAGGCTGGTCCTGCTAGCGATCCTCGCGAGGCCGGTCACGCCACTCCTGGCGGGGGCCGTGGTCGTCCCAGCGTCCTCCACTTTAGCCTCCTCCATGGCCGTAGCTTCGGTCATTGCGCTCGGGGCGTTGACCGAAGCGCCCGTCGCGGATGGCCCTGAGCTCATGACAATCGTTGGTGTTGTGGTTGTGCATGTTGTGGAAGGCGCTAAACAGGCGGTTGGCCTTGGATGACTCGGGGTGGTCACAGCCGCACTTCATCTCCGGCTCCGCCGCGAGCACGACAGCCCCCTTACGCTTCACGTCCTTGGTCTTGGCCTTCTTGTCTTCCGGGTCGGCGGCTGGAAGCTCAAGATGGGAGAGGTGTCCCTCCTCAGCTCTCACGCACTTGGTCGCCATGTTGAACATCTCCAGAGCTGTGCACAAGTCCTCATGTATGGCGAGCTCCTCCTTCATCTTGACATCATAGACGTCGTTAGAAAATGCTGAGATGATGGCCTCGTCCGTCACCTTGGGGATCTTGAGGCGAACGCTGTTGAAACGCTGGATATACTTCTGCAGGGTCTCCCCTGGCTACTGCTTGATGCGCCACAGATCACCAGCGGCAGGCGGGCGGTCATGAGTGCCTTGGAAGTTGGCGACGAAGCACTCGCCCATCTCTCCCAGGAGGAGATCGATCCCACGGGCAGGTTCAAGAGCCACGAGCGCGCGCCGTCTTTGAGAGCCATGGGAAACCCGCCATTAGCCTCCTCGATGCTCAGCTCGTAGAGCTGCAAGAACTCAGTAGGGGTGGGCGTGCCATCGTAGCACGGAGGCAGGTTGGGCTTGAACTTGCCAGGCCAGACAACACTGCGCAACTCGGGGGTGAAGGCGCAGCAACCCGCTGTGGTCACTAGAGCCCGACGTGGAGGTGTAGCCTGGTCTTGGTACCCATGAGTCGGTGCCTCAGGTGGAGCACAATCTTGACATGGTGGTGCGGGGAGTGCAGGGGCATCTTCTTGCGGCCGCGGGACTTCCTGGCAGCTGCCTTCTTCACGCGTGGGCGGCCTGCGCGGTGGGTCGCGCCGCGGGGCCGCGTGTCTTGGTGCGATGGCGACATCCTGATGTGGAGGTGGCGGAGGGGCTCCATTGGCTACATCGCCCGCAGCAGGGGGCGGACGAGGCAGCGAGAGATACGGTGCGGGTGAGCCCCCAGCGGCGCTGATGAGCTCGGCGATGCGGTCCAGCCAGTCTTTGTAGAGGTCCTCGATGGGGCGGTAACGCAGGAGCTCGCGCTCCATGAGCAGCGCGCCCTGCACGTCCGTCCCGCTGCACAGAGGGGTGTAGTGACGAAGCTTGCTGCTCATTTCCCGTCGGGCCGATGGTGGCGTTCGCAGCGGGTGATGGAGAGCGACAGGGAGGTCCGCCAATAGGCGCCGTCTGGGCGACGTGAGCGGCAAGGGAGGCCCGACGCTCAGCACGGGCCCGACGAGCGTCAACCATGGATGCGACGGAGCAGTGGTTCATCGATCGACGGAAGGAAGGCTTTTGCGCACCCCTGCCCGGCGCGCCAAATGCCGGATTAGGGGTTCCGGCAAACCCTTGTGAGGTTCGAACTCTAGGGTGCGCACAAAGAACACTCTCTTACTAGCTCGCTCGCTCGATCAATGATCCCACGACCTAGCTCGACGGACCCAAAGAACAAGAGACATGAGGGTTTATACTGGTTCGGGCAAACTTGTGGTGTAATACCCTACTCTAGTGTGTGGTGGATTGCCTCGAGAGGCTGAGGATGAACTAGCACAGTGGATGAACAGCCTCAGGAGGTGAGGTGTTCTTGGGCTTGATGAGCTGATGTGTGTGAGGATGATCTGAATGCCCCCCTTGCTACGGTGATGGCTAGGCCCTATTTATAGTGTCCTTGGTCCTCTTCCCAAATGTTAGGCGGGAAGGGATCCCACAACGGCCAAGTTTGAAGGGGGTCAACTAGTACAAGCTATCCTGACAAAAGGTGGTCTTCGCGTGCCAAAGGCTCTGGTGGTGATGCTGATGTGGGCTCCGCGATGACCACCGTCCTGCCGTCATGGAGGTCTTGGTCTAGTTGCAACGATATGAAAACGTTTGCCTGATGCCTCGGGACCCCGAGCCTGCACTTGCCTCCTTAGCACCAAAGAGGAAACTGGTACATTGTGCCCGCTGGCGCCCGCCTGGCCTTGGTCGTCATGGCTCACGTCATGTGAACCTCGCGAGATGCCCCTTGCATAGATATCTCCGCTCCTCGGGAGTCGGCCTAGTGAGGCCACCCCCAGGGAGGTCTTGGTGTCGTCCGCCTCATGAGGCTTGGCCGCTCGCGAGGGTCTTGGGTGGTCGCTGCCGAAGCTGGGCCATACCAGGACGTTGGTGGAGCCTCGCCTTCGGGCCGCAGGCAGGCAAGTCTGGGCACCCCCGTTCCCAGGACGCCGACAACCTTATCATCCTAGTCTAGTGGTCAAGTTGAACTTAGCAATAGAGAAATAAAATTAATTTTGCAAAAGACTGTCAATAGGTCCAGGAAGAATTGGTCTAAGAAATTAGATGATGCTCTTTGGGCTTATAGAACAGCATATAAAAATCATATGGGTATGTCTCCATATAAAATGGTTTATGGAAAAGCTTTTCATTTGCCTCGAGTTAGAACATAAAGCATATTGTGCAATCAAAGAACTCAATTATGATTTCAAACTTGCTGGTGAAAAGAGGTTATTTGATATTAGCTCCTTAGATGAATGGAGAACCCAACTTTATAAAAATGCAAAATTATTCAAAGAAAGAGTTAAAAGATTGCATGACAAAAGAATCCAAAAGCGTGAGTTTAAAGTCGGAGAATATGTTCTTTTGTACAACTATCGTTTCAAATTCTTTGCAGGAAAACTCCTCTCAAAATGGGAAGGCCCATATGTCATCGAGGAGGTTTATCGGTCTGGAGCCATCAATATAAATTCCGAAGGTACTAACCTTAAGGTTGTCAATGGGCAATGAATAAAACATAATATCTCAGGTACGCCCATTAATGTTGAAAGTAATATTATCCAAACTTTGACACCGGAAGAACACATAAAAGAGTCCTATTGGAACACTCCAGAATCATGAAAATAAGGAGGTACGTGATACAGTAAGTAAACAGACTTCGAAAAATCTGCAAAAATATTTTTTATCAATTTTGGAATATTTGAAAATTAGGAAATAAAGAAACTACCGGGAAGCGTACCCTGGTGGGCACAAGACACCAGGGCACGCCAGGCTTGCCTGGCGTGCCCAGGTGGGTTGTGCCCACCTGGGACACCTTCCGTACTCTGTTTTCTTCCGCCTGCTTGTCCTCCAAGATAAAAGAAAATCTATATATACTTCCCGAACCTGTTGATCACTGTATCGCGGAGAAATCCTCGGTTTTCTTTTCCTTGTTGTTTTCTATGAGATCCCATCTACCATGGCTACTTCAAACTCCTCCAAGGATAATTTCTTCAAGAACGTCATCAACCCATACCTTCGGGAGGTGGTGTAGCACCCTCAGGTCATCCAGATGCATGAGCTAATGCTTCACCTCTGTGTTGTGCCATGTCCAAAGGGGACGGGAACCGTGTAGGCCAGGCTTGAAGCCATGGAGCAGGACGTCTTCTGGTGCAAGGGGATGGTGGAGCGTGGCCTCAACACCAATCAACTTATGATCACAGACCTCTCCCGTGATCTCGAGGTGGATGGGAAGCCCATGAAGGACATCGTCTTCACCCTCAACAAGCAAATCAACTTCCTCCAAACCCAGATCTATGACTTCCAAAACCAAGTCTTTGAATATGAGGCAAGGTTTAAAGGTATGAGTTTGGCTGCTAGTTGTAGGACCTGTGAGACTCACTCCTCCTCTTATGATGGTGGACCACTGCCATGGAAATCCAAGGATAAGATCCCTTCTTCATCTCCAACATCATCTTCTTCACCACCAAAGGAGAATTGCGTATTGGGTATGGGCACTCCCCTTGGCTTCCGCTAAGCTTGGGGGAGGTGCCCCGGTATTGTATCATCCCACTACCTCTTTACTCTTACTTATTTTAGTTTGATCTTTTGCTTTAGATGAATAAAAGTTTAGTTCGATCCTTTATTTGAGAGTTTGCTTAGTGATCTATCCTTGTAATCGTGTGCAAGTTATATAATAAAGTTTAGTTTGAGTATTTGCCTTTCTTTACTTTCTTATTGCAAATAAAAATAAAAGGAGAAAGGAATTAAAAGAAAGAAAGGAAATAAATGAATCATATACTAATCTTATGGTAGGTGATCACACCACATAAGGAAAAGTGTAAGTAGAAAATTTTATTAGAAATTGACAAACATAGCATTAGTCAATGATGCAACTCATGAAAGAATTAATAATGTAAGAGAAGATTCACATATAAACATACTATCCTACAAATCTTTTGTGATTGTAAGCCCCCATCAAAATATTATATGCCAAAATTGTTGACATTGGACAAGGAAGAAAACTTAATGTTTGTTTATATTCACATAGAAGTCATATTGTCATAGATCCTTCAACATGTGGTGCTTGCCCCTATCTTTGCTAGCCAAAAATTCTGCACTAAGTAGGGATACTACTTGTGCATCCAAAAACCCTTAAACCCAAACCTTATTTTCAAGTGTCCACCATACCTACCTAGGGATTGAGCAAGATCCCTCAAGTAAGTTGTAATCGGTGCAAAAAGGCAATAAAAATTGCTTCTAAATGTGTGAGATCATTTAGTGTGAGAGAAAATTGAGTGTTGCATGAACTTGTGATGGTGAAGAATAAAAGCGAAAGACTGCATAACAAAGGTCGCTATCACAAGAGGCAATGTAACGTGACGTCCTTTTGCACTAAGGGGTTGAGCATATAAACAAATAAGCGCATGGCAACCTCTTCTTCGCTCTGCGAAGGGCCTATCTTTTACTTTTATGTATTTACTTTTATGCAAAGAGTCAAAGTTTTCCTTATATTCCTTTAATTTTCCTCCTTTGGCAAGCATCATGTGGTGAGGAAAGATCTAGGCACATATGTCCAGTTGAATATACATAGCATGAGTTATTATTGTTGACATCACCCTTGAGGTGAGTACGCTGGGAGGCGAAACTATAAGCCCCTATCTTCTTATGTGTCCGGTTGAAATGTTTTGCTCATGTGTACGCGATGAGTGTTAGCAATCATAGAAGACTATATGATGGTTGAGTATGTGGACTTGCCTAAAGGCTCCGATACATGACCCTTCCCGAAAACATGATGAATTGTAGTTGCAAAGTTGACTGAGAACATAGTTTGTTGGTTTTTAATAGAGTTTTTGCTTTATACTTCAATTGTGTGATGAATTGTCACTTATTCATGAGAAGTCTATGATAAAAGTCTTATGTTTAATTTTGTTGCTGTTATAATAATCTACATGATGCTTCAATGTCCGTATTTTGTTTTTATCAACACCTCTCTCTCAAAGCATGTGGACATGTTTTCCGATTCTGGTTTTCGCTTGAAGACAAGCGAGGTCTAAGCTTGGGGGAGTTGATACGTCCATTTTGCATCATGTTTTCTTACTGTTATTTATAATGTTTTATCCATAATAATGCTTTTTGAAGTAATTCTAATGCCTTTTCTCTCATAATATGCAAGGTATACACAAAGAGGGAGAATTCCGGGAGCTGGAAATCTGGACCTGGAAAAGCTACGCCAGGCCACCTATTGTGCACAACTCCAAATGAGCCAAAACTTCACGGAGAATTTTTATGGAATATTTCAGGAATATTGGAGCAAATAACTACCAGAGGGGGCCCACCAGGTGGGCACAAACCCACCTTGTAGTTGATTACTATATGGTTTATTTGGTGGATGATTATATGTTCGGATCCAATATGGTATTTAATACCCCTCTGATCTTGACCATGTTTTATCATTTGTGAGTATTTACTTTTGTTCTTGAGGTCACGGGAGAAATCATGTTGCAAGTAATAATGTGAACTTGATATGTGTTCGATATTTTGATTGTATGTATGTTGTGATTCCCTTAGTGGTGTCATGTGAACGTTGACTACATGACACTTCACCATATTTGGGCCTAAGGGAATGCACTGTGGAGTAGCAATTAGATGATGGGTTGCGAGAGTGATAGAAGCTTAAACCCCAGTTTATGCGCTATTCCGTAAGGGACCTATTGGACCTAAAAGTTTAATGCTATGGTTAGAATTTATTCTTAATACTTTTCTCATAGTTGCGGATGCTTGCGGGAGGGTTAATCATAAGTAGGAGGTTTGTTCAAGTAAGAACAACACCTAAGAACCGGTCCACCCACATAATAAATTATCACAGTGCCGAACACGAATTAAGCCAACATGATGAAAGTGACTAGATGAAATTCCCGTGTACCCTCAAGAACGCTTTGCTTATCATAAGAGACCATTTTTGCCTGTCCTTTGCCTCAAAAGGATTGGGCTACCTTGCTGCGCTTTTGTTACTACTATT
Organism: Triticum urartu; assembly: GCF_003073215.2. Taxonomy (NCBI): domain Eukaryota; kingdom Viridiplantae; phylum Streptophyta; class Magnoliopsida; order Poales; family Poaceae; genus Triticum; species Triticum urartu. The sequence continues at coordinate 416,180,998 of NC_053025.1, forward strand.
GTTACTTGCTCATTACAAATTATCTTACTATCAAACTACCCCGCTACTTACAATTTCAGCACTTGCAGACATTACCTTACTGAAAACCACTTGTCATTTCCTTCTACTCCTCGTTGGGTTCGACACTCTTACTTATCGAAAAGAGCTACAATAGATCCCCTATACATGTGGGTCATCAATATGACTCTTTTAAAGTTTTTTGATTGTCCGGTTGTTTGTAGTTAGCATATGTCCAGTTTCAAATGCTATCTTTGGTTGTTCATAGTATGCCTTGTTTATTCCAATTATTCATAATGTGATGTTCTATATGTGCAAGTATGAACTGTGCAGTTCAATTTCATCAATACCAGTTTCAACAATACCACTATGAATGACTACATTTGGTTGCTGCATCTTGTAGTTAACACGCCTTTCCATTTTTATTTAATAATAACCAGTGTACTTAGACCGGCACAATACCTGTTTGAATGAATATGTTTGCTTGTTGTTAAATGTTAGGCATGTTGCAGTTAACACACCTTTCCACTTGTTTTGCTTTACTAGCATGCCTAAACCTGCACACTGAAGCTATCTTTTTGAGATTATTTTGTCTGCCATGGATAATTTTGGTTGATGTTTAGCCTGTTGCGCTTAACATGCTTCTCGATTTACCTACAGATGACAATTTTGGGAACGACTGCTATTTTCCATCGAGGTTAGTTTCTTCCCATGGCTTATATATGCTCACTATTCAGGATATCGATAGCTGGTACCATATAGGCCGGGGACTGATAAGGGACTAATTGGTGAATCGGACTTTTAACAGAATATATATACAACCCACATATGTAATATAGAGGAGGCTACATAGCAACATGCACTGTACTTAATGTCTAAATATGCAATCCTAGGCTACATAGCAATAAGGAAGAGTGTTACATTAATGTTCTGATGATGTCTAGATATACGTAGAACAGCAGCAACAGCAACGGCAGCAACAACAACACAGCCCTGTTTGGATACTCAACTTAGCTAGAGGTTAGAGTTAGTTTCTAGCTCATGACTAACCCTGAACTAACTCCATCCAAAGAGTTATTTGGATGGCAGGGTTAGATTGACAATATATGCACTAGGAGAACTAGCTCCAATTAGCACCTCTTGGGTAGGATAGTTTTTTTGGGTGGGTTATAGATGCAACTAGCTCAAACTAGCCCTTAGGTTTAGATATACTTTAGGGCTATTTGAGCCCGAACTAGCTCAAACTAACTATAACCCATGGATACAACAACAGTTAATCAACCGATAATTTGTAAGAATGCAATAAACTCCTTCCGACCCATAATATAAGATGTTAATTCATCTAATATGTGAGTATACTGGATTTTATAAGATATTATAAAAGAGTGTTGTACTGCATCATTGTGCAATTGTTGTTTAGCTTCTAATATTTACTTGGTGCTTTTAGGTACATATGTCATTGGTAAAGATCCGCGCTTTGACCCTTTCTGTGTATGGGGCAATGAGATATCGATGAACCCGCATCAAGTGAGGAAACTGATAAATATTGTTAGTAATGGGTCCAAAGATGGCAATTAAACTATTTTTTTACACTTTATCCAAGACAACAGCGAACTGCAGGATGGTAAGTAAGAACTCCGCAGCCTTCTTTTTACTGCCCATAATGAGTTGCGTTAGATGACAATGTCTGAATCTTTTTCCTTTGCAGTGGTTGCCAAAGCAGTTTACTCAAGATTACCTCTCAAACTACATGATTGGTGGGCATGCAAAGGTTAAAGTATTTCTACCAGAACACGATGATTATCTAGATGTTTTCATGAAGATCGTGAAGGATGGGCGGTCGGCCATCACAAGGGGTTGGACTAGAGTCGTGCGTGCCTTCTGCATGGAGGAGGGCACAATATGGGCATTCCGCTTCACCTTGTTCAACAACCAGAATGTATTTCGCCTCTTTCTTTACCGTCTTTAATAGTACAACTATACAACTATGGTTGATCATTGTTTATTTGGTTCTTATGTGATTCTTGAACATATGTACTTATGAATCGAATAATACATTGGTTGTTTGAACCTGATGGATATGAATAAAGCTATAGCATACATTCAAATTCAAATTCAAATCTGGTACAATTTGAAATAGCAGCAATTAAATTATGGTGAAATTATGCTCTCCAGGTCGTTACGACACGCACAGTTGGTAAAACACAAACATTTGCGATATACACCATAATCCGAGATGGTTCACAGAGAGGAAACATGTGCAAGCATGCACACAGTTGCCGTTTGCAAAGCGTGTGCTCACAATGGTGTGGGCAAACTAAACGTTTGCGTTAGTTGCCTTATCGTACATGATTCGCAACCATGAACTGTTTCTGATGAACTATTGACCGTAAATGTTGCACCACAGAATAGCGTATGTGATAGTTGTCGTGTACGACAATGTTACGACGGTCCAATGTTTCGTAATCCTATCTGACACTCGTACGATGATTATCTAATCTTCTTAATTACTTATCAGTACGATTTGGGAAAAGTGAATGTGTGTGATTGTATGCTTATCATACATGTTCTATCATAGTTAACCATTTGTGATGGGTCGCGCATCGTAAACATAGCACCATAGAATACGGACTGCGATGGCAATGCGAGCACAAACGAGTAGGAGTATTGTATATGCATCTTGGCTCCCTATCCCGAACGGTTTCTGGGTCGTGTGGGAAGGACGCCCCTATCACCGTCACTCACTAGGCGATGGTTCCAAATGCCGTCACAGAAAGGGGTTAAAAACCGTTTGTATAGCACTGACGCGTACCAGTGACTCCTCCATATAACTTTGTAATGTTGTATATATGTAGAAATTCTAAAATAATTTTTTCGCCACACTTAATTCAAAAGGAATGTTGTATGCGAAATAAACGTGAAGAAAGGGCTTTTTCGATTAATGGGGTACGTGATGTAACATGTGTGAATGTGTAGTTGTTGTATCTGGCAGGGCCTAGAGAGGTATGTGTGTGTATTACGTATTCGAGAGAGGCATGGATAGAGGGGCCGGCGGGGGGGCATGACAGAGATAGCACGAGAAATGAGAGAGGTCTAGAGAGAGTGACGAATATGATATCATGGCGAGAGATGCCCTTGAGTGTGTATATGCAAGGGGGGAGGGGATAGAGGCACGAGGAGAATTTTTTTGTGTGGTGTCTTTGTTGGAGAGTGAAACTACATGTAAAAGACTGATGTACACATTGATTAAAAAATAAATTGTATCCAAATATTAGGATGGGATCATGATATTTGCAATTCACGTAAGGAAGGGTCATTGATCCATCAGATATCTGTATTCTATCGAATTTGAGCATGTCTATGTTATTATTCGACATAATTGATCCACATAGTTAGTATTTTGAACTCCAGACAATGCATCACTTTAGCAATTGAATATAAATGCGAGTATAGTTCATGTTGTGTGTGTAAAGCATGTTATACATACAAAAGTTACACAATGAACATTATAAATAGCTAGTTATGAACTAGCATACATTTGAATTAAACTTAAGGTGGTTTAAAAAAATCTGAATTCAACATGAAGTCCATTCCATTATTTGAATTCAATATCATGTCATTTGTAAATCATACCTAAATTATGGGGGCACCAATCTTTTCCTCTGCTTTTGTACATAATATATATAGGGTCGCGCTATTCGTCACCCTGGGTGAGGAATAGTTATTCTTCACCCCCCTCTATTTTACCATCAATGCACCGTAATTTTAGGTTCCGTAAGTTTTGTCTTATTTTCGACGTAAAAGGAGACCGTAAGAAAATATATAATCGTTGTAAAAAATATTTTATGATATGTAAAATTACAAACGTAAAATCATAGTGTAAAATACACATAAATTGCAAATTTTCTTGTCTTATGATCTATATTTTTATTTTCTTATGCCAAATTTTACGTAGTGAATCAATAAGAATGTAACTATTTGAATTCCAAATATAATTTAATTATGAAATGATCGTAATATTACCTCGGGTGAAGAATAACTTATTCTGCATCTTGGGTGATGAATAGTAACACTATATATATATATATGTGTATATATATAGTCATGTACAAAATAGATTCAAATTTACCTCCTCCATTCCAAAATAATCATAGTTATAGGATTTTCAAGTGTCAAAATTTCAAAAAGGAGCGCATAATTTAATGAGGTCTTCAAACATACAAGGTCAAAGTCGAAAATAATTCCTTCTGCCACCCCATCCCACCCATCAACTGCCTCCCTCCTCTATCATGCCAGAGTCGATACCCCGACGTCATCGTCCACCACAACCGCAACTGCAACGCGCTCTACGGCTAGTAATTCAATCCGAGGCCGAGCTGTCCGTACCCGAGCCAGTTCAACCACGCAAACCTGCGCCTCACCGTTACCGCTCCAAATTCGCCACCGTCCACCGCACCGGAGCTGTTCCCGCTACGCCGTCCTTCGCTGCCTCCGATCTGCTTCCCCTCCGCCGACAGATGGCCACCGCAACACAGTCAACCAATTTGGCCATGGGTTCATCCAAGCTTCGACCCTCCTCCAAAACATCGGTTCCCCGGTAAAAACAAGAAAATCACCGTGACATCCGAAGGACGCAACACTAGCAACCAGAAATGGTGCTTCTCTTCCCTTATTCGTGCAAACCTTACGTGTTTGCTTGCACAGTATTCATCCCATAGAAGACACTAGTTGACCACTTCTTCCCGATACAAGATGTTCCTAGTAACTCACGATGCACAAGGTTTCTCCTCATATACTATTTCACCTTAGCTAGAGGTCCATCGCCACCATGGATTTCAATTCCTGGTCAGTTGATTTCCAATTAAAGGAAGCATTCTTGGGCGTAACAGGTGCTAGTCCGCCTATTACGCCGGGGAAGTAGCGCCTCGGTGTTTATCTTAGGGGTGTGTGGGGGCCTAGGAGCTGCGGGCGTCTGATCTGGAGGTCGGTCGGGATTAAAGGGATGGTCGGGGGGCGCTGCCAAGCACGGCGGTGGTGTGAGGTCGAGGGGAGTGCGGGGCGGTGGAGGCAGGGGCCAGAGCCGATGGTCTCTCGCGATTCGAGAAAGATCGTCAACAGTGACTGGCGGAAGGTAGACGAAGGCCATCTGCCCATTCCTTATAGATCGGAAGGTTCATAAAAAATCGACTGACCTATTTATTTTCAGTCAACTGTTTTTTTTGATAGGACCGCATGTGGTGGTGTGCTAGAGGAGTACCTTCATTTCCCAGCCATCCCTATGCTCATATATTACAAAATCATACGGAGTAGAATATAAATTTTTTGCCAGGAAATGTTGTAGAGCTATCATATGTCCCCTGTCATTTATTTTTCGGCCACCTGCTATCTGCTACTTTTACAGTGCACTAGTTCTGCACACACTTCACCCATACTCTCACTATTGTGTTTTTATGCAAGGGTATTTCAAACTCTGCCTTGACAGAAGCACAAAAGAAAAGAGAGAAGTCGCTCTTGCTTGCTTCGCTGGCAGGCAACACACGTTTCCATGCTTTAAAGGTTGGATGTTCAACAGATGGAGACGGTAAACGTAGCTCTGGAGTTGATGATCTCACTCGCCATGAACCACCATCCCAGGTGCTTTCTTTAACTTTGCGGTGTCATATGTGGTTGCATGTTGCATATGGTGTCTAGCTTGTATCCAAAAGGCTGAAGTCGGTCTTTATTAAGATATGGAAAGATATTTTATTTTTTACATGAACCACCATTCCGGGAGCACCAAAAGACAAATAGCTAGTCAGGGCACTGGCCAAGCCAGTGACAAGCCCAGCACAGGCAGGCATCACCTGGAAGCCAACTAAAAAGCCACGATGGTGGTGAAGCAGCCCGCCTCCCACCAGGCTCTCAGGGCCTCGATGATCATGCTCACCACTCTAGACGGATGTCTAGCTTGTATTGCTTCTAATTTGGTTAAATTGCATCTACTTAGCTTACACATTATACCTTTGAATATGACATGCCTTCCTGTTTTTGGTACATACTAGTACATCGGTCTATTAACCATGTTCTTACATCAAACTAATGTTCTTGTGTATCCCTCATCAATCACTCTTGATGAGGCAGTCAGGCTTGTGCACTACTGTGAGAAAAGATCCTCATTTAAAGAATGCAGCATTAGCCTCCCCACATGATTCTCAAGAAACTGCAAGGCTAGGTGAAGATAGTGAACGTATCTCTGTAGTTGATTACCGCATTTCCCCTACACCAGCATCGTAGGTTCCTGCTCTAACTTGGCAGCGTGATATGTGGTTGCATGTTGCATATGGTGTCCAGATTGTAATTCTTCCAATCTGGTTAAATTGCATGTGCTATTCTGCTTAGTTTATACATTATACATGTTAATCTGACATGCCTTCCTGTTTTTAGTACATAGTACATCTGTCTCTTAAGCATGTCCTTACATAAAACTATTGTTTTCTTTATATCCCACATCAATCAATATGACGAGACACCTTTAGTATATGCAGTGTGATATTAGTTGCATCTTTCATATGATTTATAGCATGCGCTACTTCTAATTTGTTGAAATGCCATTTATGATGGGCACTTTTAACTTGGCAGAGTCGTATTGGTTGCATCTTTCACGTGGTGTCTAGCTTGCATTGCTTCTTATTTATTGAAATGGCTTCTTCTTAGTTTACACAAACAGTTGTGAATATGCCATGTCGTCCTATTTTTCGTACATATTCCACCCTGGTATCATGTGTTTGCCTCACACCAAAGTAGTGATTGCC